>NC_143145.1:72635538-72938568 GCF_059928025.1 Delphinapterus leucas | reverse complement strand
TTACTTCCCTTTTTTTTAGCTTGTACTTAAGGGTGACCTAGTTATAAGGAACGTGATCAGTTGGACTGTCAGAAAATTTGAGAGTTAGGTTGATACTTGAATGGATTCTTAATTTTAAACATACACATTTCTATAGTTGAGGATTTAGGTCAGATTCAACTTTCGTGGCATTAGGAAAATATAAGCAAATGTTAGGAGAGATCCAGGTAGTCAGCCAGGATGTTTGAATACATTTTTTAAAAAGGAAAATCTGCTAACAAGATTTAAAGAAAAAAATAGCTTTATTCTATTGTATTATATATCCTCCCTACAAATTATTTTCCAGTCTGCCAGACTTCAAATTCAATTCTATGATATTATAGTATTTTCTTTAGTATTTAATGTCTAAGTGAAATTTGCAGTAATTTTTTAATAAATACAGAACTAACAAAGTCTATTAAAAAGTACCACAGGAAATAGTATGGAGGTTTCTCAAAAAACTAAAAATGGAACTACTATATGACCCAGAAATTCCACTCCTGGGTATATATCCAAAAAAAACCCCAAAACACTAATTTGAAAAGATTCACACACCCCAATGTTCATAGCAGCATTATCGACAATTGCCAAGATACGGAAGCAACCTAAGTGTCCATCAACAGATGAATGGGTAAAGAAGAGGTGGTATATATATTCAGTGGAATATTACTCGGCCATAAAAAATAATTAAATTTTGCCATTTCCAGCAACATGGATGGACTTGGAGGGCATTATGCTAAGTGAAATAAGTCAGACAGAGAAAGACAAATACTGTATGATATCACTTACATGTGGAATCTAAAAATACAACAAACTGGTGAATATAACAAAAAGGAAGCAGACTCACAGATACAGAGAACAAATTATTGGTTACCAGTGGGGAGAGGGAAGGGGGGAGGAGCAATAAAGGGGTAGGGGTGTAAGAGATATAAACTATTAGGTATAATATAAGCTACAAGGATATATTGTACAGCATGGGGAATATAGCCAGTATTTTATAATAACTGTAAATGGAGTATAACTTTTAAAAACTGTAAATCACTGTACTGTACACCAGTAACTTACATAATGTTGTATAGCACCATACTTCAATAAATGACATTCAGAATATTCTAAAAAAAAAAAGGAACAACAGAGGATGGAATCAGAGTGATTTTTTTTATTTGTTTACAAAACCAACTTGTTTAATTTGCGAAAAACCTTATTTTCAGCATAGTATAGCTTATGTGTCAGGTCAATTTAAATAATAGCTCTAATATGATAAGCCTTATGATTTATCCTCTCCAATAATTGTTTTAAAAAACATAGAGTCTAGATATTTTGATTCTTAATGTTCCAGGGACTATTTATTGAGCACCTACTGTGTGCCAATCACTGTTCTTGGTTCAGGGGATATATCAACGACAAGAATTAAAAATTCCTAATTTCATGGGGCTCCCAATCAATCCAGGAGATACAAGAGAAATGAGTAAAATGTGTAATATATTAGTTACTCTAAATGGCAAGGAGAGTGAATGAAGCATATGGTGAATAAAAATCTGTGTGTCTTTTGATATTTTATATAGGATGAAAATGCAGGAATCCACTACTTTCATATTTCTTTCTGTAAGTCTAAAAATATTTATTTATTTATTTTTTAACATCTTTATTGGAGTATAATTGCTTTACAATGGTGTGTTAGTTTCTGCTTTATAACAAAGTGAATCAGCTATACATATACATATATCCCCATATCTCCTCCCTCTTGCGTCTCCCTCCCCACCCTCCCTGTCCCACCCCTCTAGGTGGTCACAAAGCACCGAGCTGATCTCCCTGTGCTATGCGGCTGCTTCCCACTAGCTATCTGTTTTACATTTGGTAGTATCTATAACTCCATGCCACTTTCTAACTTCGTCCCAGCTTGTCCTCAAGTCCATTCACTACGTCTGTGTATTAATTCCTGTCCTGCCCCTAGGTTCTTCAGAACCATCTTTTTTTTTTTTTTTTTTTTTTAGATTCCATATATATGTGTTAGCATACAGTATTTGTTTTTCTCTTTCTGACTTACTTCACTCTGTATGACAGACTCTAGGTCCATCCACCTCACTACAGTCCCTCAGTTTTGTTTCTTTTTATGGTTGAGTAATATTCCATTGTATATATGTGCCACATCTTCTTTATCCATTCATCTGTCGATGGACACTTAGGTTGTTTCTATGTCCTGGCTATTCTAAATAGAGCTGCAATGAACATTGAGGTACATGACTCTTTTTCACTTATGGTTTTGTCAGGGTATATACCCAGTAGTGGGATTGCTGGGTCGTATGGTAGTTCTATTTTTAGTTTTTTGAGGAATCTCCATACTGTTCTCCATAGTGGCTGTATCAATTTACATTCCCACCAACAGTGCAAGAGGGTTCCCTTTTCTCCACACCCTCTCCAGCATTTATTGTTTATAGATTTTTTGATGATGGCCATTCTGACTGGTGTGAGGTGATACCTCACTGTAGTTTTGATTTGCATTTCTGTAGTGATTAGTGATGTTGAGCATTCTTCCATGTGTCTGTTGGCAATCTGTATCTTCTTTGGAGAAATGTCTGTTTAGGTCTTCTGCCCATTTTTGGATTGGGTTGTTTGTTTTTTTGATATTGAGTTGCATGAGCTGCTTTTAAATTTTGGAGGTTAATCTTTTGTCAGTTGCTTCATTTGCAAATATTTTCTCCCATTCTGAGGGTTATCTTTTCATCTTGTTTATGGTTTCTGTTGCTATGCAAAAGGTTTTAAGTTTCATTAGGTCCCGTTTGTTTATTTTTGTTTTTATTTCCATTTCTCTAAGAGGTGGGTCAGAAAGGATCTTGCTGTGATTTTATATTTTAGAGGGTTCTGCCTATGTTTTCCACTAGGAGTTTGATAGTGTCTGGCCTTACATTTAGGTCTTTAATCCATTTTGAGTTTATTTCTGTGTATGGTGTAAGGGAGTGTTCTGATTTCATTCATTTACATGTAACTGTCCAGTTTTCCCAACAGCACTCATTGAAGAGGCTGTTTTTTCTCCATTGTATATTCTTGCCTCCTCTATCAAAAATAAGGTGACGAGATGTGCGTGGGTTTATCTCTGGGCTTTCTATCCTGTTCCATTGATCTATATTTCTGTTTTTGTGCCAGTACCATACTGTCTTGATTCCTGTAGCTTTGTAGTAGAGTCTGAAGTCCGGGAGCCTGATTCCTCCAGCTCCATTTTTCTTTCTCAAGATTGCTTTGGTTATTTTGGGTCTTTTGTGTTTCCATGCAAATTGTGAAATTTTTTGTTCTAGTTCTGTGAAAAATGCCATTGGTAGTTTGATAGGGATTGCATTGAATCTGTAGGTTGCTTTGGGTAGTATAGTCATTTTCACAGTGTTGTTTACTCCAATCCAAGAACATGGTATATCTCTCCATCTGTTTGTATCATCTTTAATTTCTTTCATCATTGTCTTATAGTTTTCTGCATACAGGTGTTTTGTCTCCTCAGGTAGGTTTATTCCTAGGTTATTTTTTTCTTTCTGTTGCAGTGGTAAATGGGAGTGTTTCTTTGTTTTCAATTTCAGATTTTTCATCATTAGTGTATAGGAATGCAAGAGGTTTCTGTGCATTAATTTTGTATCCTGCTACTTTAACACATTCATTGCTTAGCTGTAGTAGTTTCCTGGTAGCATCTTTAGGATTCTTTATGTATAGTATCATGTCATCTGCAAACAGTGACAGCTTTACTTCTTCTTTTCCGATATGGATTCCTTTTATTTTTCTTCTCTGATTGCTGTGGCTAAAACTTCCAAAACTATGTTGAATAATAGTGGTGAGAGTGGGCAACCTTGTCTTGTTCCTGATCTTAGTGGAAATGGTTTATTTTTCACCATTGAGCACGACGTTGGCTGTGGGTTTTTCATATATGGCCTTTATTATGTGGAGGTAAGTTCCCTCTATGCCTACTTTCTGTAGGGTTTTTATCATAAATGGGTGTTCCATTTTGTCGAAAGCTTTTTCTGCGTCTATTGAGATGATCATATGGTTTTTCTCCTTCAGTTTGTTATATGGTTTATCACATTGATTGATTTGCGTATATTGAAGAATCCTTGCATTCCTGGGATATACCCCACTTGGTCATGGTGTATGATCCTTTTAATGTGTTGTTGCACAGTATGTTTGCTAGTATTTTGTTGAGGATTTTTGCATCTATGTTCATCAGTGATATTGGCCTGTAGCTTTCTTTCTTTGTGACATCTTTGTCTGGTTTTGGTGTCAGGGTGATGGTGGCCTCATAGAATGAGTTTGGGAGTGTTCCTCCCTCTGCTATATTTTGGAAGAGTTTGAGAAGGATAGGTGTTAGTTCTTCTCTAAATGTTTGATAGAATTCACCTGTGAAGCCATCTGGTCCTGGGCTTTTGTTTGTTGGAAGATTTTTAATCACAGTCTCAATATCAGTGCTTGTGATTGGTCTGTTTATATTTTCTATTTCTTCCTGGTTCAGTCTTGGAAGGTTGTGCTTTTCTAAGAATTTGTCCATTTCTTTCAGGTTGTCCATTTTTTTGGCATATAGTTGCTTGTAGTAATCTCTCATTATCCTTTGTATTTCTGCAGTGTCAGTTGTTACTTCTCCTTTTTCATTTCCATTTCTATTGATTTGAGTCTTCTCCCTTTTTTTCTTGATGAGTCTGGCTAATGGTTTATCAACTTTATCTTCTCAAAGAACCAGCTTTTAGTTTTATTGATTTTTGCTATTGTTTTCTCCATTTCTTTTTCATTTATTTCTGATCTGATCTTTATGATTTCTTTCCTTCTGCTACCTTTGGAGTTTTTTTGTTTTTCTTTCTCTAATTGCTTTAGGTGTAAGGTTAGGTTGTTTATTTGAAATGTTTCTTGTTTCTTGAGGTAGGATTGTATTGCTATAAAATTCCCTCTTAGAACTACTTTTGCTGCATCCCATAGGTTTTGGATCATCATGTTTTCATTGTCATTTGTTTGTAGGTATTTTTTGATTTCCTCTTTGATTTCTTCAGTGATCTCTTGGTTATTTAGTAGTGTATTGTTTAGCTTCCATGTGTTTGTATTTTTTTACAGGTTTTTTCCTGTAATTGATATCTAGTCTCATAGTGTTTTGGTCAGAAAAGATACTTGATATGATTTCAATTTTCTTAAATTTACCAAGCCTTGATTGTGACCCAAGATATGATCTATCCTGGAGAATGTTCCATGAGCACTTGAGAAAAATGTGTATTCTGTTGTTTTTGGGTGGAATGTCCTATAAATATCAATTAAGTCCATCTTGTTTAATGTATCATTTAAAGCTTGTGTTTCCTTATTTATTTTCATTTGGGATGATCTGTCCATTGGTGAAAGTGGGGTGTTAAAGTCCCCTACTATGGTAGTAAGGTAGATAGCTAGGGGGAAGCAGCCGCAAGGCACAGGGATATTAGCTCGGTGCTTTGTGACAGCCTGGAGGGGTGGGATAGGGAGAGTGGGAGGGAGGGAGACGCAAGAGGGAAGACATATGGGAACATATGTATATGTATAACTGATTCACTTTGTTATAAAGCAGAAACTAACACACCATTGTAAAGCAATTATACCCCAATAAAGATGTTTAAAAAAAAAAAAAAGTCCCCTACTATGAGTGTGTTACTGTCGATTTCCCCTTTTATGGCTGTTAGCATTTGCCTTATGTATTGAGGTGCTCCTATGTTGGGTGCATAAATATTTACAATTGTTATATCTTCTTCTTGGATTGATCCCTTGATCATTATGTAGTGTCCTTCTTTAAAAATATTTCAAAATAACTTTTATTTTTTACTGTTAACCTTAATAGGCAATATTCAAGGGCAAAGTGTTAATCAGGTCACTTGTTTTAACTCCTCCATATAATTATAATTTAGTGGTGAAATTCCACCCAGTTATGCATTGCTAATAGAGTTAACAGAACAGATTAGCAAAAGCATGGTGACTCGAAGACTTAAGGGTTTAACTGGGTAATTTTTTGCTGTCACCGTCTAGTACCCTAACTTTAATATAATAAGCATTTGTTTTTTGGAGGTGCAAACTCAAAATCTTCTTCCTCACTCTGTGACGTATCCCTATCGCTGAGGAGCTGACAGAGTGTTTGCCAATAGGTTTTCAGGTCCCGGCAGCTTGGCGTCTGGTGGGAACTGCAGCCGATGTTAGAATACAGCATTGGTGGGAACCTGGTGCTTTGTGCCGTGCTCCACTGGCAGAGAAGCTTGTGCTGGAAAGGAAGTATCCTTTAGCCCCGAGTGGCTGGAGGCCTGGACGGGGTCTGAGGGGCTGGAGATCTTTAATGCACAGCATGATCTGAAGTCAGTTTTCTAACCCTTACCTTAGATGACCTCAGATGTATTAAAAGCTGAGGTAGGAAGTCCTTTCCATACATTTTTCTGATAAAAGGTCTTTTCCTGAGAAGGCCTAGGAAGGTAAGGAATGTACCTGGCAACCCTCAACCCTCCTTGTTCCCATGGTGTTGTCTCCCTGGTGGCCTTACAGAAGGACTCCCTTGAGCAGTGTGGACAGCTGGATGCAGATCCTTACTGGCCTATGAAGTGTGATTGGGAACCACTGCCAGAGGCTGGGAGGGTGGGAGGTCACTTGAGGACTGTGGAAAATATTCCTTTTCTCCTCAGCATCCTGGGACCTTGTTTCTTGCCTTGCTGTCAAGAGAGTTGGGAGCTCAGATTCTGATTCTGAATTTTTCTTCAGGGTTCATTCTAGAAATGATATTTTTGAATCAGCCTTTTGTGGGGCTTCATTCTTTAGTTCCCTGAAATCCGTAGCTTGAAGGAAGGGAAATAGATTCATTACTATCGTCATGACCAACTTCAGAATAGAAACTGGTGAATAATTATACTCGACTTTACAGAAGTGTAACTGGAGGGAAGGGATTGAGCTGGCTGGATTTTTTTGATAAGGTTGTGTGCCTCCTTCCTCTTCCGTTTCTCTTTGGAGACCATTCTATGGCTAATACATCATAAAAGTTAAGAGGAAGTGCAAACACAATGACCACAGAAAGTGTAAACCTTTTCCATTCACTTCTTTGTGAGATTTGTGAATTGTCTGCCTAGTAAGGAAAACCCCAAGTTCTTCCTTTCAAAGTAAGGAAAAACTTGGGGTTCTTATCTCTCCTTTATCAGTGGCACTGGTTTTGTGAGTGTGGGGTGATGCTGACAAAACTGGGACTCAGTCCGCCTTAACGGTAACAGCCATTGTGGCAAACCAACCACAAGAGTTAGTACAAAGTATACGCAGCGGGCTTAAAGGCAAGTAGACTTGTCTAATGATGTAATGCAAGATACAGTGCCTGGGAGAGAATCAGATATAGAACGTCACGCTGTAACAATGTTCAGTCCTGTCAGTAGCTCTGCCTTGGGGGCTTTGGGATTTTCTGCCCCTCCCTCTGCTCGGTGTCTCAGTCCTTGTCCGGGCCCTGAGTCCCAGAGTCCCAGGAGGAGGCCGTGAGCGCTGATGGAGCTCATTGCTCAAGAGCACAGCGAACGAATGCCTGCCGTGGGGGTGGTCACTGGGAAGCGAGGCTGGATGTAGAATTTGGTCTAAGATAACATCTGGACAAGCCACAGGGTCATGAAAGGAACTGGGGTCAAGGGTTAACACAGCTGAGGTCTCTGCACTCTGTGACACAGAGCCAAGGAAGCAGCCTCGGGGGATCTCAGCCACCTCTTACACTTGAGAAATGTAGTTCCTGTTGCTTGACCCCTTCCCACGCTGTCTGGTCATCCCCTACCCCTTGCCTTGCAGGATCCTCTGGCACTGAATCACAGGGTAGCTTCCGGTACGGACTTTAGGCTTATGATGACTTCCGAGGGACAGGTGATCCTATAATAATCAGGATGAGGACCAATATTTGTAACCCAAGGAGAAGCAGATTATAACTGCTTTTCTTAAACCTGTTTCCTTAGGTGATGAGAATAATCATTTGAGCCAGTTGGTTTATAGTTGCTCCCTTGGTTCATTTTCCACCGAGGGAGTTTTATTAATGTTTTACGATTTTTGTGTAATTTAGAAGAATACTTACCAGCCACCAGGACCTTTCTTAATAAATCAAGTCTTGACTAATCTAGAGACTGCGCCCTCAGGAAAAGCTTGAAAACTTTCCTGACGACTTGTTTGAAAGTTGCTATTTATTTTGGTCAGCAAGTTCAGTTTGCTGCCGTTGTGTAAACATTAGAAGGGTTGTCTTTCAGTTCGCTTATGGTCCCAGGTGGACACAGGTGGGATGGGTGGCTGCAGACAAAACGAACAGAGTTGCAGGACCTTTTGCCCATCATCTGAGCCTGACTCCGTCTTAATGCCCTGTAATTCAAGTTTCTGTAGTTCAATTTTTTCTAATTCCCATCACCTTAAATTCTTCTTCTCCTTGATTGTTTATACTGTTGTGTTATTTGTTTAGAGATTCGGGAAGCTTGGAAAAATAATGAGAGAGATGAGTCGCCTCCATTTTGGGAGAGGCAGAGCGAAGTGGCTTTGTTGATCGACTTGATGGTGTTACGTTTGAGTAGCCGTTGCTAAGAGTGAGGTTAAGATCTGTTTCCTGAAATCCCAGTCTCCAAATTTCATGTAAAACAGTGGAAGGCTCAGACACAGTTTGGTCTTCAAACAGCCACCCCCCATCAAAACCAAAAATGAATGAAAAGACCCCAAACCTCAAACAAAAGCAATTCCTATTCAGAGGAAGAAACACTGTCATGATCATCAGCCTTTCAGTGACGTGGGATTATCTATCCCAGTAAAAATAACAATACCCCTAATCTGTTTTCAGGCTCCTGTGTCTCTGATGGAACTAATTTACCCGTGAAGGCTGGCATTTTGCTTTGCAGTTCTCAGCCCCACCGATCCCCTCTGGAGATTCGGTTGGGCTGACAGTTTGGGAATATACACCAAAAATACTTGGAGTTAACAGCACTCACACTAGTAGCTACAAACTCCTGTTTTCTTGATCGAGAAGTAACCGTCTTTTGTCTTTAGAGTAAGGGGTATGAAATAAATCAAGAGGAAATTAGTCTTCTCTTCTGAGATGGTGAGCGGTTTGTGCCGTGTGTGAGGCTCACAGCCAGCTAGAGCCTTGGGAGTTAGGACAGAGCAGGGGTGCAGGGCCCTTTTCCTCCACCACGTGCTCACACAGCTGGCCCTATCTGCAGTTACTTAGCGGTTACGTTCTTATACTAATTTACCTAATGCAAACAGATTCTCTTTCATCGATCACTCTAGTAACAGAGCATAAAGGCCTGTGCTTTGGGGGTAGATTACACTTCTGATGGGAATCGTTGGAAAGGCCTCCTCATTCCATGGCTTTGCTTTTGTAGAACAGTGATTAAAATGGTCCCACTGAAGGATTGATGTAGGGGAGTAGTGCGTGATTAAGGTGGCCTGGGGTCAGATGGTGGATGGCCTTGTGTGCAAGAAGAAGTAAATTAGAACAGTGAAGAGCTAGGGGAAGCTTTTGAGCAAGGGAGTCACAGAATTGAGCCTTGATCAGAGTCATCTGGCGGATTGGCTTTTAGCAGTGGATTACAGGAATGGCTCTACTGGGGACAGGTGGGACTGGGAGAGTCCAACCCATTACGCCCGTCAAATGTTGGAAAGACTAAACCACTGGAGAATATGATGATGGCCTTCCTCCCAACCAATTTAATTAGAATCTCGGAGTGGGGGGGAGAGAGAGTGGAGAGTCAGTAATTAGTATTTTGAAAAAGCTCCCTACCTGATTCTAATGTGCAGGTAAGGTTGAGAAATACAGGGAAATGAATAAATGGCATTAGCATACGTTATCAATCAAGATTGAGATAAGTAATGTTTTTCCAATGCCCCTAAAAAGGTGATCAGTATGGAGTAAGTTGTTGGCTTGCTTCCCTGGAAAGTGACAGAGCTCTGAGATGACAAAGAGGAAAACAGAATGATTTGAGAATTGGAGGGCGTTTGTGGAGTAGTTTAAAAAGCATCACTAGAAAGAAAGACATTATTGAATTGGTCAAAATGATCAGGAATGGGAAGAGTGACCAGTCATGGGCCAGAACAGGCTTTTTCTGCAGTTTAGGGATTTTCTGATTCTCCCCTTCAGCATGGACGCTATTGACAAAAAATTAATCAATAGTCAATCTAGGAAAGAAATGGAAAATTTTATTTGAGCCAAACTGAGGATAATAACCCAGGAGACAGAGCCTCAGAGAGTTCTGAGAACTTCCAAAGAGGTAAGGGGGAGAGGTCAGTATATATGTGATTTCGGCAAAGGGGGTACCTGCGGTCAGGCACACACCTTGGTAGAAAGTTGCTGCTACTCACGAGGAGCAGCCATCTCAGTTGATGATTTTAGTGCTTTTCTAAGTATGGGAAGTTGCCCGAAGCCAGGTGCATAAAACATTTCTCCTGAAAACATCCAAGTATCCGAGGGCCTGTTCTGCCAGTTTTTCCACAGCACAGGTGCCTCATCCAGTTCTCCACCCTGAATTCTTTCCAGCGTGCGCTGTAGGTCAGCAACCGCAGTGGCTTATGATGTCATTCCTGTAGAGTTGGGGGGTGGGCAACATGCTTTATTTTTTCAATGTTGAGCCTTCTTTTAATTTATTTATTTTTTTATTTTTGGCTGTGTTGGGTCTTGGTCTCTGTGCGAGGGCTTTCTCTAGTTGCGGCAAGCGGGGGCCACTCTTCATCGCGGTACGCGGGTCTCTCACTGTCGCGGCCTCTCGTTGCGGAGCACAGGCTCCAGACGCGCAGGCTCAGTAGTTGTGGCTCACGGGCCTAGTTGCTCCGTGGCATGTGGGATCTTCCCAGACCAGGGCTCGAACCCGTGTCCCCTGCATTAGCAGGCAGATTCTCAACCACTGAGCCACCAGGGAGGCCCAACATGCTTTATTTCACAATCCCTTCCCTCTCAGTCTTAATTTTGACCAAGGTTTGGGAGGCATTTCTTGACCAGTTTGTCCCATGGTGCTAGGAATGCTCATTCCGAGGTCAGGCGAGGATTTTGTCGATGGGCCACTCAGTGTGCTGTTACTGGACTTGGACATGTCAGTAGTAGCCAGAAGCCTCTAGACCACCTGTCATACTAGTCTTTTATGGTCCTGGAAATGGTTCCCTCTTGTTGCTTCTTCCCAAATCTAGAGTTACAGTACCACAGTCATTGATCTTATAGGACGATATATTTGGTCAGTTGTTTCACGTTGCCTAATCATCGTTAATTTTATCTGAAACTCAGTCACACGTTTGGTAATGCAAGAAACAATAATCTTGTAAAATCGGCAGAATATAAGTAATACAGTTAGTAACATTAATAAACTCATGAGTAAGTTTTCAAGCTAAGAGCTTCCACTGTCTCACCAGGTCGTCTGACCCAGTCTGTTCTGCACCAATCACTGTCTTTAAGGGACATGATATATTGGCATTGTACATAAGATTTCCCAAAGATGTCTGCACGTACAGGGTGACCCCTTACAGGATTGAGAAATGAATGTCATCTCCTAAGGAGTTACGTGGCTGATGCCAGAAGGAGAAAAATGGATCTTTATGGTTGCGGGTATTTCCGCCTTTAGGGAGGTCTGGTCAAGGCGTAAAGTAGATGCACGCACGATGAGCACCAGAGGGGAGGGAGGAAGCCCAAACAGGCAAAGAAAAAATTTTGATTAAAGTTTTCTTATCTTGCCTTAAAATATGAATTTTTATTTCGTCATTGCTTTACTCTATTTCTCCAGATACATAAAACTTTGAAAAAAGGAATACTTTATAAAGAAAAAGTACTATGCGGTGGGAGAGTTAAATTGATTAGTTGGTACAATGAGACCTGACCTCTGGTCCTTCTACTACTTACTAGGAAAAGGAGAAAGTAACTGGTATGTGCCAAGCAACTCCCATATGATGGGCATTTATATCCATTATCATTAACCTGCATAAGGGTCCTGTGATGTAGGGATTAACCTCCCAATTTTATTTATGTATGTATGTATGTATGTATGTATGGCTGCACTGGGTCTTCGTTGCTGTGCGCGAGCTTTCTCTAGTTGCGGCGAGTGGGGGCTACTCTTCGTTGTGGTGCATGGGCTTCTCATTGCAGTGGCTTCTCTTGTTGTGGAGCACGGGCTGTAGGCACGTGGGCTTCTGTAGTTGTAGCACGGGGGCTCAGTAGTTGCGGCTTGCGGGCTCCAGCGCGCAGGGTCAGCAGCTGTGGCGCATGGGCCCAGCTGCTCCGTGGCATGTGGGATCTTCCCGGACCAGGGCTCGAACCGACGTTCCCTGCACTGGCAGGCGGGCTTTCAACCACTGTGCCACCAGGGAAGCCCAACCTCCCAGTTTTATAGGAAATAAAAGGAGGCTCAAAGAGGGTCACTAGCTTTCCAGAAAGCACACATCTGCTCTAGCTCCCAAGCCTGTGCTATTTTATCTCCCCTGTGCTGTCTCCGCACAGGGGAGCAACAGTGGAGGTGAACTTTGAGTGCTTCGTGATAAAGGAGATCACAAAGACAAGTATTATTATTGTCATGATTAGTTATTGTAGAGATAATCCAAATGGATGGCTCGTTCTATGTTAAGTGACGGAGGACAAGATTGTGCAGATGAAAACAGAGTCCAATGGCCGTGCCCCGAGAACAGAAAGAAGAGTTAGGCTGAAGGCACAAGTCAATTCACATTACTCTCCTCCCATTTTCTTTTGAACTAGTAACCTTACTGGCTTTTATTCTGCCTCTCCACCCAAAATGCTTCTCTCCGAGTCACGAGTGATAACCGTGGTGCTAAATCCAGTGGTCAGTTTCTCAGTCCTCATTTTACTTCACCTACTTCCCCTCATTGAGACGCTTCCTTCCAGGCTGCTACGTTCTCCTGACTATCCTCCTGACTCTGTGCCCCACCCTCTTGGTCTCCTTTGCTGCTTGCTCGAATTTGCCATGATATGTAGCTATTGGAGCTACAGGATATCTTTCCTGGACTCCAGGATTCATTGCTCTGACCTTTTCTCTTTTCTACCTACATGAATTCCCTTGACAATCACCTGAACTTCAGCCTTGAATTTCTGCCTCTCTTCCTGGATGTCTAATAGGCGTCTCACACGTACCATGGCCGCAACCAAACTCATGATCTCCTACCCCCCCTCACGCCCCTGCATCCCACTCTCTCCCCACCAAGCCTCATCCTCCTGAGATCTTACTCATATCAGTAAACCACAGCTTAATCTTTTTCTCACAGCCCACATCAAGTCCTTTTAGCTCTGTCTTGAAAAAACATCCAGCCTTTAACCAATTTTTGCCACCTCTGTCCACCACACCTGATCCAGCAGCTTCCTCTTTGGCTTCCCTGCATCCCCACAATCAGGGATTTGTACAGTAGTTGGAGTTCTTTAAGAACATGTCAAGTCATTTTAGAACATGTCAAGTCATTTTACTTCTTTGCTTTAAATCTAAACACTCCTCATATCCTTCAAAGGAAAAGCCAAAGTCCTTCCAGTGGCCCGGGAGACCCTGTGATCTGCTCTCTCCCCCTTTACCTCTCTAATCTCATTTCCTGCTGTTCTTTCCCTCACCTTCTTCTAATCACAGTTGCCTTTGACTGATCCTCAGACACTCCAGGTGTGCTCCTGCCTTGTTCCCTTTGCTCAGCACGTTCTCATCTCAGATACCAGCTCCTTCACTTCCTTTAGGTCTTTGCTCAGATGTCACCTCTCAGCGAGGCCTTCCCTGACCACCATATTCCAAGTTGCAACCCTTCCCTTTTTAGCCCAACACTCCCCATCCACCTTCCCTGCTTTAATTTCTCTGTAGCACTTGCTGACATGCTACTGCCTTAATTACTTTGTTGGTTTGTGTCTGCTGCTTCTCTCACTAGAAGAGTGAGCTCAGTAGGGAAGGGAAGGGAGGGGAGTCATGACCATTTATTACTCTGCTCAACCCTCATAACAACGCCTAGCGCTTAGTAGGTGTTCATAAATGTTTGTTGAATGAATTGGCGTGGGTCATACTCAATATCATGTTAAGGTATAGAAGTATTTTTAAAAAAACCCTTTCTTGGGACTTCCCTGGTGGCGCAGTGGTTAAGAATCCGCCTGCCAATGCAGGGGACACGGGTTCGAGCCCTGCTCCGGGGAGATCCCACATGCTGTGGAGCAACTAGCCCGTGTGCCACAACTACTGAGCCTGTGTTACACAACTACTGAAGCCCGCGCACCTGGAGTCCATGCTTTACAACAAGAGAATCCACCGCAATGAGAAGCCCGTGCACCTCAACGAAGAGTAGCCCCTGCTCGCCGCAACTAGAGAAGGCTGGTGCTCAGCAACGAAGACCCAACACAGCCAAAAATAAATTAAATAAATAAATAAAACACCCTTTGTAGAGAAAAATTCTTGAAACATTTGCCATATATTGGAAAGGTATTGAAGGTATCCAAACTTGAGTCAGATCTGTAAATATTAACAGTTTAACAAAGTAGGTAATATTGGTTATACCGATAATAAAATGAATTATGAAAAGGGATACGCTGACAAAATTATAAAACTAAGAAGTCACTAAACATTGAAGAAGTTAAAGAGAAATGGAATTAGCTAGAGACTGCATTTATAAGGAGATCTCATCCAGTGGTTTTCCAATAACAGTTTTCTATAGTAATGAGGAATAGTGGTAGTAGAAATGCTATTGTTAAAGGTTCGATTTAACTTGGATGAAAGCAGTCAACTAGGTATTTTCCATGTGTCTGAGCAAAGCATTAAGACAACAGCGATTGGTGGCAAGTATTCTTGATGTGGGAAAGGAATTATGCTACTTTGGGAAGTAAGGATGTTGTAGAAGTGAATATTTTAAAATCTTTAGAGGATTCCACAGGGGACTGATGTATTTTCTAAAGTTCTGTATTGTGATGGGATATGGAGGGCTATTTTCCATGTGGCCAGTTTGTGAACATAAGCATATGTAGGCCAAGGGAGATTTGAAAGACAAGAAACTGATTTATGTGAAGCCACTGGTTTGATGCAAGGGATGTCCTTAACGGTTTTGGTTTGTTTCCATCTCAATCCTTATGTCTAAAGGTATAATTCAGGCTCACTGTTGTGAAAGGCTCAGATGCCTTTGATTTTGTCTGTAATAGTAGTAGTTTGATTTCCAGTTGCAGTAATTCCTGTAATAATGTCCATTGGCGATCTCCAAAGAATTTAGGCCACTGCTAGCATACATGAAGAAGGGGGAAAAAAGTGTCACTCTACTTTCTTTCTCTCTATGGGATTATTTTATGCCATCAGGTTAAGCAGGGCTTTTGTGTTGAAAAAGAGGAGTGAAAGCCCATCTGAGCCTCCCTGCTGGTTGTGGCAGCTGTAGAAATTCCCTCCCAAGGCTTTCGGATTCCGTGACCCTATTGCTGTATTTGCTGTAGCATCTACTGCTTCCTTGCCCTCTTTGAACCCTTTCCCAGCCTGGTTTCCTGACCCCTCTCTTCAGAAGAAAGACTCCTGAAGTTTTCCTGTGATCACCTTTTAACCATATGTCTCAACTCTGTCCCAATGTTGATCTCCCTTTGATTCCCTGTGGCATTTGACGTTGCTCATCAGTGTTAACTTTTTTGAAATTCCCTCTTGTGGGGCATCCCTTGGGTTCATGATAAACTTCTCTACTTACCCCATTGCTTCTGACTCTCATTCTTAGCTTCTCATTCCCATCTTTACACAACTTTATTATTATTTTTTTCACTGTGCTTATCAACTCCTCGTGGCCTCTATAATTACCTTCATATAAATAAATTCAAATTCAAAAATCCTGCTCCAGTTATGACCCTGAGTCCCAAAGTCATGTCTTCTACGTACAGGACATCGCACTGGAAGCCTTACGTCCACCTCCAACTCAGCATGTACAAAACTGGGCTCATCATTTGCCCTTTCTTTCACCCCAGCTCCTTTCTGTCATTGTCATTCCCTGGACTGGAAGGCTTCTTGTCATCTGTGGCTCTTTATCTTTCATCCCGTCTAACCAGTCTGAATGCCTGATTGATTCCCCCTTATAAATGTCTTTAGACATTTCTGAATGTCCCCAGGCCTCTACTGCTTAGTCTATGAATTAATCTCCCTTTCTTCAGGGGAGCTATAACAATGAGATAACAGCAGAGTGATAGCCATCCCAAATTAATCTTCCCAAAATAGTCTTTTCATCTTTTTCTTTCTTTTGTTACAGACCTCACCTCCTTGGTGCTCACACCTCTTGATTTCCCAGCTTGGCATTCTGGAGCCTTTATAAAAAGGTCCTTACCGTATCTGTCCAAACTTACTTATTGTAGCTCCCCGTAAAGAATCCCTCCTGTAGGTTAGTTTGTTTCTCAGGTGATACAGTTAAACATCTTGCTGACCTACCTTTTTGTCTCTGCTTAGGCTGTTCTTTCTACTGGAATAATCTGTCTCTTTTTGAATATTCATATTCCACTTGCCTTTCAAGACCCAGTTCACTTATTTCTGTAATGACATCCTTCCTAATCTGTCGCATACCACTCTTACCTTCCGAAACATATATTTTATGGTTCATAACACAGATTTCCAACACTTCAATATTATCTGTCTTGCATTACCATTTATATGTTTTTTTTAAAAAAGAATTATTTGTGTGGGCATCACAGTTTATGACATTCTCATATTTGTGCCTGATAATAAAGCAAGTCAGACATTGTACAGTTGGGAACAGTAATACTAGTAAGAGTCTTGGAACACATAGAGTTAAATGCGAAATAGAAGTAGAACCTAAGTATTAACACCAAGTGCAGTGCTTTTTCAATTGTTCTAACTTTCAAGTTGCTTTCACTTATTGTAAAACTTAACACAGTTTTTTTTTTATATTTTCCATAGATCCTAGCATATGTCTGTTACAGAGTAGGTGTTACATGTCTTTTTTTTTGGTACGCGGGCCTCTCACCGTTGTGGCCTCTCCCGTTGCGGAGCACAGGCTCTGGACGCGCAGGCTCAGCGGCCATGGCTGACGGGCCCAGCCGCTCCGCGGCACGTGGGATCTTCCCGGACCGGGGCACGAACCCGTGTCCGCTGCATCGGCAGGCGGACTCTCAACCACTGCGCCACCAGGGAAGCCCGGTGTTACATGTCTTATTGGCTGATTGTAGTATATGTTATAAGTAATCAAGAAAATGTTCTCTGAATTATAAAGTTGTACTTACGTTTACCTTTCTGCACTTAGAACAGATAGAAAATTGGAGAAAAGGTGAATTATTCCAAAAAACTGCTTTGATGTGCTCTGACAAACAGCTTTCTAAAAATAAACTATAGAAACTCATGTTTGAAAGTTCCTCAGTGTTGCTTTTGTGATACTACTCAGGACTTAAACTGATGAAATATAACTTTTCTGGTACCTTGGTTAAGAAGAAACAGCATGGTTGCTAGATTGAAACAAGTGAAAAAAAAAAATCTGTGGAATTTTTAAAGCATTCTAATAAATTTGATTTTAAAAGTACAAGTTTATAAGCATTTTTCATGTCATGTCCTAAAAATATACTTTAATAGATACATATTATCTTTCTATATATAAATATATAACACTTATATTTTAATAGATATTATTTTATAACATGGCATGAGATGAGTTAGCTAAAGTCTTACGTAGAAATATTCTTTTATGAGTTTTGGAGTTAATTTTCCCATATAAAGAATAACAAAATAATAAATGGAAGGGAGTTCACTTTTTAAAATTGTTTTTTTTGGTAGATTAAAATTGTACGGTTGGCCAAGTATGAGGGTGTGAAAATGTTCCTACTATTAATCATGCAAATTCTGAGAATTTGTTTCGGACTGATTGTACAAAACTAATACAAAGAAGAAGCTACTTTTATTGCTGTGAAGGGTTATGACAGTCAGTTCTCCTAACCTAGAGATTCTGTAATGATGCCATTAAAAAGAGTTGTGTTTTAAATCCATTTATTGCTTAAGTCTCTTTCAGTTTTACTCTCTTCTTCATGTAAGGAGATAAACAATTGGATATTAAATTAGTTGTAAAAAACAGATACAAGAACGGACAGTTTTTGCGTTCACCTGCAATCTCTGTTGCATCCTGACTGGTGTATCTCAGGACTAGCTCCTGATTGCATGTGGAAAGTGTATTTCTCCTGCCACTTCTTGGTCTGGGCCTCTGCACCTCCCCCTGAACTGGTTTCTGCCTTAAGTCTTTCTTATTCCTTCTTGCACTGAAAGAAATTAGATTTTTCTAATGAATATATGGCTTTTATTTTACTCCCTTCTTTCTCAAAAAAACGTATTGACTCACCATGACCTACTGAAAACCTGTACAAACTCCTGGCCTTTACTGGTCAGGACCTCCCAGTCTTTTGAACTCCTGTGAAGAAATGAACCAGTGGTTCTGGTTGATGTTGCTTGCCCATAGTCTGTACTTTTCTGACTCTATGTCTTACTCATTATGTTTTTCTCCAAGGATCTGTAAGCAGGAACTCTGCCTTTTTGGCATTTTTATTCCCTATAATCAATTCCTAATGCAGTGCCAGTCCTGTAGTGAACCTGGAGAATGAAATGAGGGAACAAATACATGCATTTTAAGTGAAGCAAATCAGTGTTAGTATTTATCTTTTTTATCTCTTACATTTCCATGTGCATAGTAGTCTCTGAATAAACTGAATGTAGGAGAAAATGAGAGCGGTGGGACTGAACAGAGTTGATGGATATTATTATCAATAGATAGTGTGGCAGGGAAGCAGTGCCTAAGTATTATATTTTGCATGTAATTCTATCTTTTCAACCATATCTTACTCATCTAGTATACTTAGTATTTATCAGGAATTCAGTCAGTACCTGGTTTTCAATTAAACAAATGCATGAAATCTTTCTTATATATATTTTAAACTTGATTAAACGATAATGCATTTGCTCCCAATGAACCAAACCTCCCATAGTCACACGATGTATAGCCCCCTTCCTTTTACTCTGGGCTGGCCTCGTACACTGCTGGTGACCAGTGACTCCCAAGGCTATAGGTCTTAAGAAGCTTTGCAGCGGCTGCCTGGGTCTCGTGGAAGATTTGCTTTTGGGGTGCTTCCCCTTGAAACTAGCCATCATGTAGGAAGTGTGGCTGTTCTGGGATGACCATGTTTTGAGAAGGCTGAGCCATGCAGGGAGGCCTGAAGTATGAAATACCACGGAGAGAGTTGGGGAGGAGGGGGGAAGGGGAGAGAGAAGCCAGGGTACAGCACGGTGCCATGTGAGGGATGAAGGGATGGTGCTGTCTCAGAAGCGGATCTGCCAGCCACACAGCTGTTGCCGCATGCAGCAAAGAGAAATGTCAGGCTGAGCTCTCCTCAGATTCCTGTCCCACAAAATCATGAGCAAAAATGGTTGTTTCACAGGGAACTGTATTCAGTATCTTGTGATAAGCCAGCTTGGAAAAGAGTGTGAAAAAGAATATAACTATGTATAACTAAGTCACTTTGCTGTACAGCAGAAATTAACACGACATTGTAAATCAACTCTACTTCAACAAAAGTTTTTTAAAATGGTTGTTTCAAGCCACCAAGTTTTGGCATAGTTAGTGATGCAGTGACGGATAATGGAAACATAACATACAGAAGCATGTACATAATCAATACACTTTACACACTGAACACACCTGTGTAACTAGCACCTGGATCAGGAAACAAAACATTGCCAGCACCTTGGAAGTCATTCTCCCGTCCCCTTCCAGTAACAGCCTTCTCCAAGGGTAACAACCGCTCTGACATCCAGGTCCCTAGATTAGTTTTGTCTGGCTTTGACTTTTATGTCAGTGGATTTATCCAGTATATGCTCTTTTGTGTCTTGTATCTCTCACTTAATGTTTGTGCTGAGTATCCGCATTATTGAGCATAGTTGTAGTTCAGACATTCTCACTGCTCTTTAATATCCCGTTCTATGAATATATCACAATTTATCCATTCTATTCTTTTTTTTTAAATTAATTATTTTTGGCTGTGTTGGGTCTTCGTTTCTGTGCGAGGGCTTTCTCTAGTTGCGGCGAGCAGGGGCCACTCTTCGTCATGGTGCGCGGGCCTCTCACTGTCGCGGCCTCTCTTGTTGCGGAGCACAGGCTCCAGACGTGCAGGCTCAGTAGTTGTGGCGCACGGGCCCAGTTGCTCCGCGGCATGTGGGTCTTCCCGGACCAGGGCTCGAACCCGTGTCCCCTGCATTGGCAGGCAGATTCTCAACCACTGCGTCACCAGGGAGGCCCTATCCATTCTATTCTTGATGGACATTCGGGTGGTTTCCTGTTCTTGACTACTATGGACAGTCCTGCTATTAACATTCTTATAAATGTCTTTGGTAAACCTATGTCTGCCTTTCTGTTGGGTGGTTTTGGATTGTTTTATGACCGTTTTGTACTTGTTAGTTTTATCTCTATAAGTCACCTGTGTGTCATTTTAGAGTATAGTGACTAGGATTTATTTTTTCTTTCTCATCGTAGTGCCTAGCAAGCAGTGTTCGAGTTTAGAGTGGTTATTCAGGAAATATATGTTGATTAGTCATTTGGAAGTTCTAAAGCACATATGCTTGGCTTCTCTAGAAAGTTCTGAATTAATCATAGAGTTTACATGCCAGTCTTTAAGTACAAAAGATAGGAAATATCCTTTTAATTAGACATTTCTGTTGAATTAATAACAGCTTATTGGAAAATTTTTCATCTGCCCAGAGCTATTGTTTGTTTCTTTGCAAATAGCATGAGAAAAAATTAGTTTGTTTCTTATAATATAAAAGAAAGGGCACTAGTAAACAGTTCAAGTTTCTGTGTATTACTATACCTAAGGGTTTTAAGCTTCAGTGAATTATTTGTTAGGTTAGAACTAATAAATTATATTGGTGGATGTAACTTGAAAATAGTCTTTAGAGTACATATTCTCCATTTTTATGAGTTATGTGTTTAGAGATGTATCATATCGTTTACTGTAATATAAATTAATGGGTACTAAAATTATAATTATTTTCTTCATATCTAATCAACTTGAATTTCCTTGTTCTTTGCTTCTTTGTTATAACATTTGTAATATTTACTTTAAAAGTTGCAGTGATAAAACCATTCCAAATAAGCCAGGTCTGATTATTTTCAATCCCAGCACATTTACTTAAATGCCAATACCATATGGAAAAGTTTGACTCCAGTATGCCAGACTTTTTTTTCTTTTTCTTCCCCCTAGGACAAAAGATAAGTGACATGGAGATTCAAATTAATGTCAGATGGTTTTATAGCCTGTGGGTTTTTTTTTTTCTAATGTGGTCATTAACTCTGAAGAATCGGAACATATAAAAAGATTAAAGAATCTTTTCAACTACCAAGCTTAAAATATATATGTTTACAAACAAATGCCGTGCATTTTCTATGTTGGTTTATCCTTGCTCCTTTAATTGCTAGTTTTTTTGTTTTAGCTTTTAGTACTGTGATGTCTCTTGCATTTTCCCATTCATTTATTTATTCAGCATAATAAATATGAGTGTTTTCTGTGGAGCAGATACTACGCTGGGTCCTTCCATTTTCATAGACATGGCTCTTGCCTGGAGGAGATTACAGTCTACTGGGAATACCAGGTCTGTAGACAGATATTTACCACATGACATCTAATAGATATCACAGGGATATTAGATATCATTGAATAGAGCAAAGTAGGATCAGAGCAACTTGTTCTGCCTAGGGCTTAGGGTTAGGGTTAGGGAAGAAAATTTTACAGAGCAGATAAACTTGCAACTGAGACTTGAAGGAAGTATAAGAATTTGAACAAAGAAGTAGAGGGAAAGATCTTCTATGCAAAGGGAGTAGCATAATACATAGGTGCAGAGCTGAGAAAGGTTTGCATGTTCTGGAAGCAGTGGTAAGTTCCATTTGCTTAGAGCTTAAGGCACATTGGAGTGAAGAGGAGGGGGGAGGAGTGGGGATGAAGTAGGTTACGGTTCTCATCTCACTGCCAGAAACGAAGGGTCAGTCTTCACCCAGGTGTCTCCCATCCTCTTGAACTTGAAATATGGCGGTAATCTGGGACCTGGTAATCCTTTGTGGAATTGGCGGGAGTTGAAGAGAAGGTAGACTTTTGACCAGCAGAGAGAATAGGGTTGAGTGTTCCAAAAAACAAACAAAAAAGAATATGAAAAATGGGGGAGAAAACCCCAGACTATTCTCAGCACAGTAAGTAGATCAGTTGACCATTCTTAAAGTAGAGGTGCTCCAGATGAAATGGGAGCACCCTTAGGATGGATGCCTGCATGGAGTGCTGGGGGAAACACTGAGCATGGTCTGCCTTATTTCTTCATCCTGCTCAGTGACCTGGATGAAGTCACAGAGGGCAATTGGATGGAGTAGGTGCAGCAACGTGATGATTTTTTTTTTTTTTTTTTTTTCCGGTACGCGGGCCTCTCACTGTTGTGGCCTCTCCCATTGCGGAGCACAGGCTCCAGACGTGCAGGCTCAGTGGCCATGGCTCATGGGCCCAGCCGCTCCGGGGCATGTGGGATCTTCCCGGACCGGGGCACGAACCCATGTCCCCTGCATCGGCAGGCGGACTCTCAACCACTGCGCCACCAGGGAAGCCCAACAGGATGATTTTTAATAGGAGGATACAGTGGCCTGAAAACGGAGAAAGTAAAATTTAAAGGCACAAATACAACTTTCTAAAATTTTACACTTATTGGGAAAAAGATGTAGGTGTTTTAAGCAAATGTCTAAAAGAAGGGAACAGTATTATGAGATTGTTAAGTAAGTAAATGTCATCTTCCCAGGGAGCCCTGGATAAAGGGGGGTGAAAGTGTCTCTTGCCCTCCATCAAGACATTTCATTTTGTTCTGGACCCCATATTTTAAGAGATCATTACAGAGAAGAGAATGGCCAGGGGAAGGCAGCCGGGGCCCTCAAAGGTGTGGGAACGATATTGCAGGCGAAACAGATAATGAAACGGAGGCTGTAAACCCTCTAATTGAATAAAAGACAAGACAGTTTTTGAAAACAAGAATTGTCCAGAGGGAAGACAGCAACCACTAAATAAAATCCAGGGAGTAGACTGAGTTCTATGATAAGATGATTTTTCTAATGATTTTCGTTGTGAGTAGGGAGGTTAACAACATTGGGATAAATGCCTCTAAGATAACGAGTTCCTGCGGACTGGAAGTGTTCGAGTTGTGAATGGGTGCCTACTTGCGCGTTGTGGGAGTTTTATCTAATGACCTTCAGTGTTGACAGAAGACGTCTGAGACTGTAAAAGATGACACTCTTGATGTCCTCGAGAGGATGACTGGTGGGAAATGAGTTGCTAAATTGAGATGTATTCAGTCATCATTGCAGCCACTAGGAAATGAGTGCTTGTTAGTACCTGATTCTCAGCTGGGCAGTTAATACACAGTCTGACTTGATCATCACAACAAACTTGGATGGTGGGTTTTGTTTTATCCACCCCTCCTTTGATCAGGAGAGACATAGAAGTTAAGTAATTGGAGTCCAGCTGTGACATTTCCTAGCTGTGTCCTAGCTAGGTAGTGTCTCTGCGCCTCCGTCCCACCATTTAAAAGGGTGGATAATAATAATGCTTGCCACGTAGGTATGTTGTGAGCGTTAAATGTGTCTGGTACCTAACAGATGCTTAAAAAAAGTTTGCTATCATATTCTAATTTTTACTATGGCTCCAAAGCTCATGCTGTTTGTACTGCAGCACTTTAATTCCCCCTCAGGTAGCAGTGGATGGAAAGGAATATGACAGTTAACAAAAGAAATATTGAGAAATATTAGAATCTTCATTCTTTTAAAAAAAATTTTATTAATTATTTATTTATTTATGTTTGGCTGCGTTGGGTCTTCGTTGCTGCACGCGGGCTTTCTCTGGTTGTGGCGAGCGGGGGCTGCTCTTGGTTGCGGTGCGCGGACTTCTCATTGCAGTGGCTTCTCTTGTTGTGGAGCATGGGCTGTAGAGCGCAGTCTCAGCAGTTGTGGCACATGGGCTTAGTTTCTCCACGGCAGATGGGATCTTCCCAGACCAGGGCTTGAACCCGTGTCCCCTGCGTTGGCAGGCGGATTCCTAACCACTGCGCCACCAGGGAAGCATCTTCCCAGATGCTTCCAGAATCTTTATTCTTTACAGGGAAAATGTTAGAGAAGCATGTGCTTTCCATTTGAGAATTTGGTAGAGTCAACAGTGGGAGTTGACAATCACGTGGATAGACTTACATTTTTTTGTATAAAACAGCTTGTGGTCCTTTCTCGTGTACATGACCTCTCAAAACCAATCTAAGATGCCACCTACTTTATAAAACTTTGTTTTCTGATCCCCAAAATGGAATGGGATTATGTCCCTCTTTAAACCCCCTTAGAATGTTCTTATGTGTTTATTATTTTCCTGCCTCAAATAATTGTTACTTGTAGACTTATCCTCTTCGGAGCACCTAAAACTCGGTTTTGGTCTGGCCTTTAGCGTGTTCTTTGTGCTATTTCTTGGAATACCTCAGTTTTCGTATGCAGATACTCAAGTCTTTATTTGAATTGAGCCACATTATTAAGATTTAATCTTGATCCCTTTTTTCCTGATCCTTTTAGACAACACTGAAAGACCTCTGCATCTCCCAGGCTACAGGTTCTCCCCAGCACTGCCCAGCCATGTTGCTCAGTGATGTTTGCTCGTACAAGTGCTTTGCAATATCTCTCCTCTCTCCATCCTCAAGATCACTTAGTTTGTACTCTAAAAGTCTCATACCTGAGTTATTGTAATAGCTTCCTGATTGAGGTTTCTGCATCCATTCTCAACTCAAAATGTCCCCTCCTCTGTAATAGTGAAATTTCTATACAGAGAGGTGACCATGTTCATTCGCCTAGAATGTCCCCAGGGGAAGTTCCAAGCAATTAAGCTGGCCCAGAGGGCCGTGCATGATCCTTCTCCTACCTAACTTTCATCAGCATCTCTTCCCGCCCTCCCGCTTCTGCCAGACCCCTTGAACTTTGTGCTGCAGAAGTACAAGGTAGTTTTTTTCACTTGTTTACTCACTGTCTGATTATCCACTAAATATCACTGTGTGCCTTCTATGTAGATATTAGAGACATGGGCTCTGGATCCACACAGTCTAGGTAGAAGCTGTGTGATGGTAGAAGAGTTTCTTAATTTCTATCTCCTTCAACTTGCATACCTGTCAGATGGGGCTGATATTAGTGCCCAAGTCTAGATTGTTGAGAAGATTGAGTTAATACATGTCAGGAGCCTAGCACAGTGCCTGGCACATCGTAGACATACATCAGTCTCACCCTGTGGTCAGTCCTGCTCTGGGAACCTGTATCATCCCACTTTGAAAAATTTCTATCTATTGTTCAGAATCCTCTTAAGGTATCAGCTTCTTAGTAAAGCCTTTCCATGTCACCTTTTCCATCCTCAGAACGATCTGATCACTCCATCTTCTGTGCCTTGAAAATAAGTTTATATGCAACACACTTTAATGCAAGTATTTTTATACATGTCAGTGTTCCCTTCTAGATTTTAAACTCAAGAGGAAAAAGACTGATTTATTTCTCCTTCATTCCTTAGAAGGTAGGTCAGTGCAGGGCACATAGTATTCAGTAAATAATGTTGAACTGTGTTTTTTGAATTGAACAGCAAAGCACTTTTTGACATAAAGTGGTGGTATTGAATGTCAAGATTTTGGACTCAAATCCAGGGCACTTTGTCACCATGTCTTGCTGCTAAGCACACATATATACATAGCTCTGCGTGTGTGGTTTGATTAGTATATGCTCGATTAAATAAAATCATTACTGGGAGTTTTCCATATGTTGAACTACTTCTGGTGGACGTGAATTTCTCTGAATTCCCATGTAGACATGCCAGCCAGGAGTCGTGGTGATTCGGGGCCAAGGATCTGTTGCTATTCCCCTGGAAGACGCACATGTTGGCAGGTTCAAGCTGTGCTTTAATCAACAGGCGCTCAGACACTCCTTGATGGGAAGTACAGCTGAGGATTCTTTCAAGTGCACGGACAGATCATGCTGAGTGCTTTTCTGGGTCATGTTCGTTTCATAAAAGCAGTCCATTCCCAGCCTTCCCAGAAGAGGAAACGCTGAAGGTCCCTAGCTGCAGTGCAGGGCGAGGAGGAAACCAAGGACTGAGTGGGGAAGGGGCCCACTGCTTGTCCTTTCCTTGGCAAGTCACAGGCAGGCATTCCGCCCAGTCACACAGGTCCCCACACGGCGGCTTTCAGGCAGAATTGGTGCCGCTGCTTAAACGCAGAAGGTCTTTTTCTTTTTCCTTTTGTAGCGACCACGTTGTTCCAGTGACCAGAGCAACACGACATAGAAGCAGAAAAAAACACCCCAGGTTCTTGCCAGTCGCCAGGCAGCGAAAATGCTTTTGGATACTTGCTGTATGCTTCCCATGTTGATTTCCTAATCATGAGTTGTTTTCACAGCCAACCACAATAGCATCCTGAACACTCATTGGTATTTGGTAGGTTTTGCTGCCAAGCTCATTAACAGATTTCGAGTTAGAGGAATGAGGATAAAGGGGATGCTTTCGGTAAAGCAGTAGCTTGGTGGGAAATTTGACTTTTCTCTATTTGAGTTGTTATTTCTGATTTTTTGACACAGTGTTATAGATGTTAATGCTTCTGGCTATGTCTGTTTTAACACATGCAGTTTTTAGATTATACTTAACCTTGATGCTAATATATCTGCAAGGGATATTACCCAAGTTATCTTTTTAAAAATCTGATGAATTATTGAGAGGTACTTCACTTTGGACCTAAACATCACGATTAGAGCAGTTTATCTCTAATCATGAGCTCTGGTGATTTATTTGTGCGCTGATGAAACCTAATTTTCCTTATTGTCAAGGATGGGAAAACTATTTGCTGTGGAACTCCGGAGCTCTCACTGCTACGCAGGACACCCTGTGAATCCTGAAATCAGAGGCGGAGAATTCCTAGGATGCCTGTTGAGTATCGGTGACTGCAAGGGAAGGAGGAAGGGCATCTCTTCCCTGGATGGCCAGACACATTTGGAAGGGGCAGGAATGATGAAGCTGCAGGCGGTGGTTTGAGAGGGATGTCAGGGCAGGGCATTCAGGCTTGGCTGCTGCTGGGGTCATTCGTTGACCTGTGGACGTGGAGCTGCTCCATCCACACAAGCAACCGGTGGTACCCAACAGAAATACCCAGAGTGATGTCTCTTTAATTCTGTTCTCAGGACCATGAGGTTTCTAGCAGGGAACTGAGCTCTCCTTGAGGCTTTCAGGAAGCCTTGTGAATAGGAAGACACATGTAGTGGTGGGAAGATTTCTGGCCATATGTTGCTTGGGAGATGGAAGCTCAAGGTTAATGCCACTTGGTTGGCAAAAAAGTATTGAGAGAAAAGTTCCTTTTCATAACGCTTCCTTTGGCTAGAGACAGGAGAAATGGGGAAAAGATTGATATATTTTTCTAGGATCTCTTTTGGGCTAATCTGGTTATACTAATGAGAATGATTTAGGGTACCAGGCACAGTACCAAGTGCCTTGTGTGAGTAAACTTTTAATTCTCACAATAATCCGGTGAGGTAGACACTCTTATTCTCCCTTTCTTACAGATGGGACATTGATGTTCGGAGAGATTAGGCAATTGCCCAGAATCACCCAGCGCTGGGTTGAACCATGTCTTGCGATGGAGTCCCTGCTCTTAGCCAGTGCACTCTAGTGCCTGGGCATGCAGGGGTTATAGATATTATCTGTAGTGTCTGGATTGGTCTCTGAGCTCTCTGTAACACTTGCATGGAGCATTTATCTCACTGGGTTTAAGACATTGATTTCCATTTGTATGACTTCTGTCATTCTGCAGAGGTTGGACTTTGTACTACGCTGGCGCCAGCGACCTTATGAAGTTGTAGGACATGGTGCCAGCCACCCGGGGCTGAAAATAACAGGAAGATGTGGAGCTTCAAGGATCCCTGTGACCCTTTTCAGCTCTTGTCAGGGGACTAGGGATACTATTTTGTGCCACAGTTTAGAATTCACTGAAACCAAAGGTAAAGATGATTTAAAAAATCCCCAAATCACTCATTTCTGATGTGTTTAGATCTGCTTTCTTTTATCATCAATATTTCTATCTTTCCAGGATGGTGTAAAGTCAGTCAACTCTCCGTAAATGTTAAGCTAGTGATGCATTGGGCTGGCAGTGCTAAATAGATCAATTCAGAGCTACTATTGGCATTTTAAGCTTGATTCTTTTTCTGTGTACTGTCTGGGCACCTTTAGAATGTTTATTATTCCTCTCCAACCCACTGTGATCCTGCAGGGATTCTGGGGTTATGTCTCCATGAGGAGAGCTATGTGCATTGGGTACAGAGTTTCAGTTACCAGATGTGTCCAGCCTTGCCCCCATCCTCCACCTTACGCACTGGACTGATGGTCTGTCTTCAAACAGACCTGGTAGCTTCTGCCTCTGGGTCGGGCCTCACATGGTTTTCTTTGCTAGAAATGCCCTTTCCCCGACATCTTCCTGCCTGTGGAAGCCCTTCCCAGTCTGGGAGGCTCCAACTCCATCTTTTCTAAGCAGCTGTCCAGGATCCCCTGCATTTAACCCGTCCCTTTCCTGTACCCTGATGATTCTCATTTCTAGACTGTCTCTTCTTAAGGCAAACCTCAAATCAGATATCGTGAACGGGTCTGTCTTTGTCATTAGGGATTCTGGAGGACCGGAGATTGTGTGTGTGTGTCTGTACGTGTGTGTGCACGTGTGAACTCACATGCATGTGCACACAGCGTCTCTGCCATGCCCATAAGGCAGAAGCGCAGCCACTCGAAGGTGCTTTTTCAGTTTGAAAGACCACCTCCACCCTTCCCTTTCACTTTTTGCCTCTTTACATAACGGAAGCCTCATCCTGATAGCACAGAAAAGATATGAGCACTTCGACCTTCTAGTCCTACAGTTTTGGATCATCTCTCTTCCCATTCTTTTCATTTCCAAGATGCTGCAGAGGCCACAACTGCCTAGCGTCTGTCTCCGACCTCCTCCCTCTCAGCTCTCCTCCTTCCCCCCCTCCCCCTGCTGTGCAACCAGGACTAAATTTAGAGCAGTAGGATTGATGGTGGTGGGAAGTGGATGAGGGTGAAGGCAGGCTGCGGCCGGTGCCGCTCTGGCATTATTATCTGCCCCCTATGGCATTATTTCAGTTATGCTGATGAAGAAACTGAAGCTCGCGGTGCTGATGGAGTGCAGCTGGGACGTGAAGCCAGCTTTCTCTACCCGAAGCCCGTGTTCTCTCCCCTACTCTCCCTACGACCCTCGAGCCCTGATTCTCTGCCTGGCGCCAAGGACTCCTCGCCCTACTGCGTCCTTGCCGCTGTCCTCTGCGAGAGGGGTTGAGAGCCCCACCATGCAGAGAGCGAGCCACCCACCGAGGTCCTGCTGTGGATAGTGGAGGAGCCCATGACTCTTGTCTCCATCACAGCATCTCCCGACTAACCCCGAAGAGAGACAGGACGTGTTTCCTGGCTTCCATGTCCCCGGGGTGGCCGCCCACTATTCACCTTTAATCTTCCAGGCCCCCAGCCTAGATGTGGAGTCTGGGGCCTAAGGAAGGGGGTCTCTTACTTGATTAGCTTATCCTTTTGTGAAAAGTTGGAATCTCAGAAGCTTCCAGAAGCTAGCAGGGATTGTATACATGACAAGTAGGTGGCGGTAACTGGCAGATCGGAGAGAGCCTGTGTCCCGTTCAAAGGGGCAGAGATACACAGCTCCAGACAATGCTGCTAAGTGGGGGTGTGGCCCCCGTGTTCCCAGAACGCCTGCTTTTCCAGAATAAGCTGGAATTCTGGATTTTAATCTGAGTTTTCCAAATTTTTAAAACACAGAGCCAGCAAACCAATTGGGTGGGGACCAGATTTCCAGGCTACCGTGTTGTGACCTCTGCCTGGGAACCTGACTGCTGGCTGCTACTTCATGTGCTCTGCCTGCCCCCTAGATATCTGGATTTGTGACCCGTGGCTTGGAGAAAGGAGAGCAAAATTAATAAATGAGATATAGATACGGTGAAAAAGAAAAGAAAGCTAATATTTCGTAAAAAAGATTCATGCTAAAGTAAGTGGAGTCGAAATGTATATTTAAATATAAGTGGCATTTTAATTTAGTGACTAGAAAGAATATTAGAGGGCCTAAAATATTTTTTCTCCAAATTAAATAGTTATCTCTCTGCTAAATTTTGTTTAAGAATGGTTTTTAAATGTCTTTTTAGAACTTTTAAATATTGAATATTCTAAGAATTAAAAATTTCCAGATCTGGTTAAACATTAGACTACTAAATTTTTTTTTTTTTTCTTAACATAAAATTACTTGAATGACTAGTGTTTTTATTACTTTGCCATTCTGGATACATTCCTGTAGTATTATAAGTATTTGAACGTTTAACCAGATTAGCACAGAGCTTACACATTATTACCAATATCTTAATAATGTTGCTCTATATTTCATGCAAATCTATTGAAGATTTTGCCATTTTTAAGTAGAAAATTTATGACTTTACCATAGGACTTTAAAGTTGTTTTAGTATTAAGTAAAAATAGCTTATCTGTCCTTTTAAAATTACTTAATCTGGTATTGCTAAATTCAATCACCTCCTGAAGATTTAAAATTATTACCCCTAAGGCTGTGGAAATGTCCTAAATAGGCATTTTAAATAACCTACATAGGGGCACACTTTAAGAAATACCACATTCCGTAAAAATTGTCTCCATATTTTTCTAAATATGTAACTCACATATCCAAAATGCAGACATGTTTACAAAATGAATACTTTCTGCCAGATGAAGCAATAATTTCTGGGTTTTAAAGCTTCCCGAGTTGCTCATCTGTAAAAATGTGAACCTCTGCACTGAATTTGTGAGCGTCTTAGAGTTGCTGGGTAGGGCTGGTGCTGCCCATGCTGTGTATCAGTGGTTCTAAAGCCTGTCTGTACATTAGAATCACCTGGAAAGCTTTTCCAATATATCCAGATCCACCCGCAATAGATCTGATTTACTTGGCTTGGGGTAAGGCCTGGGCAATTTTTTCTTTTGTTTTTACATGTTCCCCAGATGGTTGTAATGTGTAGCCAGGGATACGAACTAGCTTTGACCTTAGAGGAGAATGACGGCGTGACTGATACGGTGTCACTGAGTTTCAGCGGTGAGTACCCCTCACTCAAGGTCCCCGGCAGCCTACCTAGATCATGCTGGACGGGCTGTAGGTCTGCTGCCTTGGCCTAAGCTTGGAAGCCTTCTGGAGGTTACAGCTCTGTACGCCCGATGCAATGCAATAGTGGGAATTGGATCTATCCCTATTTCTGTGTTGTGTGTTTTCCTTAATAATAAGTGCCCTGGGCTATGTGCTTCATATTGGAATTATATTTAATTTCCCCAACAACTCTGCAAAGTAGTTGTAATTATTATAAGTTTACAAGGAGAAAACAAGAGCAGAAAGAAGAAGGGACATGATATGACCAAGCTTACACAACCAATAAGTGGTAGAATTTAAACCTGGGTAGTCTGACTTAAGTTCATATGCTTAACCTTCATACCAAGGAGTTCAAATTAAACATTTACAGGGTGAGGCAGGGAACAAAAACGAGCAAAGCTGCTCGGGGGTAAACAGGGAATGGTGGGGACTGGGGCACACTAAGGGGCACCACCACTCAGCTCTAGCCAGTTGCTGCCAGGCAGGTATGTGGCCCTCAGTATAGCCAGAACATCTGATTTTTAAAGAGGTAATCTAAAAATCTGGAATTTTTAACGTGAATCTTTCTCAGTTTTTAAACATAGCAAGCCCCTGTTACAAATTATACTGCTTTTTGTCCTTACTTCAGGAAAGCCCTAGTCAAGGATAGAAGTATTGAAAAGATAGTACAAGCAATGCATCAAGCTCTTTGATAAGGGAGCATGTAGATTCTTTTGATGAGAGACTGGTTTTTCCATAGACAGGGCCCATATTGACCTACACTAAGTCTTTGTCTCACTTTCTCCAGAACTGGTATAGACTGGTCTTCTGTGAGGCCAAAGCTAAGCTGCGTGTGCAGGAATGTTACGTACGTCTGAAGGTTAAATCAAGGACATCTGCTCAGTTTCTTTGCCATTTCTGTGGTTCAGTAAGGATGAGGGTATCGCAATGTCATAGACACAGGTGTTAAGATATAACCCTCCCCAACCAACCTAACATCCTGGTTTTTCTCTGTTTTCATGGATAAATTCCAAATTTTAGTGCTTGTGTATTAATTAGTCTCAGCTGAGAAGTATGATTAACATTTCCTTAGTGTTTATTCATTCAGCAAGCATGTAGGCTGAGAAACATTTAAGAACTTGGAGAAATAGAGTGTTTCAGAATTTTATGGAACACTGCTTAAACTTTGGTTAGATCAGATACTGAGTCTTAAAAAAAAACGTTTGAGACTGAGTGTTAATGATAAGCAATTTTTAAGACAGATTTCTTTTTTAATGTTCTAATACAGCATATAATGGTTTAGGCGTTCTTAAAAACAGGGCAGTGTTTTCCAAGAAAAATCATTGTTAACGGCATCACAACCATAGGATCTGAATGTTAGCACCTTGATTTAGAAGTAGTCAAAGCTTATTTTCTGTAGCCTCTTTAGTAACGATTCGAATTCCATTAGTTTGGGTTATTCATCTGATTATAATAGGAACTGTCTTCTTGTTAGAGGAACCAAAGTGAGTTCTTTCAGAGGGTTTAGGGGCTCATAACTGGTGCCTTAGAAGAACGGGGGCAATGTAATTAGTTATTCTGAAAGAAAAACAGTAGTTGAACACATTTCAATTGGAAATTCTGAGCTTATGAAAAAATTGCAGTGTTTACTTTAAAAATAATATTTGAAAGTTGTGAACTATTTATTTCAGAACTTGAACCACTTGAAATTGTCCTTCGCTTATGTTTGCAAACAGATTTCGCAATGTTTTAATTTTTCTTAATGATGTGGAAACAATTATTAACAATGGTTCTAGATATGTAAGTATTTATAAATGGATGTTTGATCATCTGAGAATTCTGTTCTTTTAAAAACAGATAGTTTCTCAAATTAATGCCCCTCTTTGGCTGTATTTCTGACCATGTAGCATATTTTATTAGACTGTATCCCTTCTACAGATAATAGCATCCATTTGGAATCGGATGATTGAGGATGAGATGTCTAATTTGTAATTATAATTCTTGTTTCTTAGAAAGAATACTATATCTTACAACTACTTTTTGAAATTTTAGAATATTACTTCAGTTCACTAGCTATTTATTGAGCATTTTATACAGTGCTAATCACCATGGAGATACCCAAATATAAGATTAAATGTCCAATAAACATTTTATCCAATAAATTCAGTTGGCCATTTAATTAAGATAAAATATAGGTCAAAGGATTAGAGGAAATCTTCATGGACAAAGAGGGCTTTGGTCTAGGCCCTGAAGGATGGATTGAGTTTATACAGATAGGTAGATGCAGTTCTCATCATAAATAGCACTGGTGACTAAAGGAAGAAGTGATTGGAGTCACAGAATGACTTGAGGAGGATAAACGGCTGAGAGATAATATTAAAAAGGGTTGATTAAGTTCTGTAGAAATGATGCATAATAATTATATATAACTTTAAACTGATTATTGCTTATCTGCTGTCATCTGGTCCTGGGTGATTCTACTGGTTAAAGCATACATCTAATGCAAGCAGGACCTACATGTTTTCTTCTGTTCCAAGGCCATAGATGCACTTACTGTCTCAGAAATGTGTTGTGCTGGTCATAACTGGGTGGGCTGGCTGAGACCGCCGCTGACTCGCGACAGGAGAAAGGCCCAGCCCAAGAATCATCTTATTGGCATAGACACTATAACAAAATCCCGTTGTTGGGGTTGTCTTAATGTTGTTACTGAACATATTATTGTAAGTTTTGTGGTGGAGAAGAGAGGAGATTCTTTCACTTTACAGCGTTTTGATGTCAACTAATTGGTTTTTAAAAACCTTGAATGAAATAGCTTCCTGTGATTGAAGAAGATAGGAAAGATGATTATGAATTACTTTCACATAATCATATATTAAGCAATTGTTGAAAAATTTGAATTCAGAGAAGAACACTGGAGAAAAGAAATAGTTACGCCAGATGGATTTAGTATGCTTTTGTTAAGCAACTATTATGTGTAAGGTCCTGGGCTAGATTCTTTAGGAGAATCAGAAACAGATTTCATCCTAGTCTTTAAGAATTTTCTCAATAAGTAGCTTTGCTGACTAAACTTTTAGGAGAACTACTTCACCATGAGGTCCAGGTAATGATTTAACACATCTTTGTGATCTTGAGCTATGTGCCAGTCAGTATAACATCTAGGGGGATTTTAAAAGTAAGGACTATACCTGGAGAGGAGATAGGGGTTAGAGCCTAGAAGACATTTTACGCTAAAAAGTTCTGTAAAGTTTTAACATAATTTGATATGTGTATAATTCTACCCTAAACTTAAATTTTAAATGTTTTGAGAGGGAAGATTTCTCTTTCCTTTTATCCTTTTTTCATTTTCTTTTCTTCTGTCTCCCATTCTCTCCCCTCCACAATTTTCTCTTCACACCTTTTCTTTTCTTTTAGACTAATTCTGGTGCACTATTTACATCCACTGTGCTCTATACACAATGTTACATAATAAATGTTTTATGGATAATGAAAGTATACATTTTAGAGTTATTGTAAAGCCACAGAATATAATTTACATGGCTTTTCATGGTTAAATATTTTTATGATTAGTATAATGCATAACGTTTTCTTAAAAGCCCTTTTGATTATTGAATTTAATTTTTTATTTTCACTGATATATATCACAAACAGAATATGATATAAATTACCTGGTTTGAAGGTAATTGATGGTTGACACTTTAACTTGTTTTTAGAGTATCATTTGTAGTCCTAAATAAAACTAGATATATGTACTTAAGTAATACTGAAACTTGAAAATAGTTATCTTTACATAACAGATAGACAAAATTAGTTTCTTTTTACTGTGCTTCATTATCCAAGATACCACACCATGTTGAACCTATTTTTTTTGAGAGAACTATTTACATTGAAAACTTTCAAATTGTCAACATGAGTGAAAAACTATTGAGTTGTTTTGTTAGATGATAGGCAAATATTTACTTCATCAATTATAACTTAAGATACATCTTAATGGATAGTATTTATGAAAAAAATTTGTTGTGCTCACTTGTGTTAATAGCAATAGTGAGAACATAATTTGTTTATTAACTACTTGATATACATTTATGTTGTTTCCAGTTTTTATCTACTATGAATAAAGCTGCCATGAACGTTTGGACATGAATCGTTGGGTTGACATATCTTTCCATTTGGGGGGTTAAATTCCATGTAGTTGGATTGTTGGGTGATATGGAAAATGTATGATTAACTTTATAGGTAACTTTTTTAGAGTGGCTGTGCTTACTAGTTTGCATTCTCATGAGGAAGGCATGAGAGTTCCAGGTTCACATTCTTGCCAACACTTGGGATTCTCAGTCTTTATACTTTTAGATCATGGTGTTTGGTTAGTGTTATCTTATTCTCATTTTAAGTTTCATTTTCCCGATAGTTAATGATCTGAAGTACCTTTTCATGTGCCTATTGACATTTCTGTACCTTTTTAAAAAAAATATTTATTTATTTATTTGGCTGCATCAGGCCTTAGTTGCGGCACGTGGGCTGTTCGTTGCAGTGCATGGGCTTCTCTCTAGTTGTGGTGCACAGTCTTCAGAGTGCGTGGGCTCAGCTGTTGTGGTGCACGGGCTCTCTAGTTGTGGCACACAGGCTCTAGAGTGCACGGGCTTAATTGCCCTGTGGCATGTGGGATCTTAGTTCTCTGACCAGGGATTGAACCCATGTGCCCTATATTGGAAGACGGATTCTTAACTACTGGACCACCGGGGAAGTCCCCTCCATATCTTTTTTGTGTTCACATTTTTACCCATTAAAAAAAATTGGGTAGTGTTTCTTTTTTATTATTGCTTTGTAGGTATTCTTTATATATTCTACATAAGGGTCCCTTGTCAGATGTATGTATTACAGAATTCCCCAGTCTGTAGCTTGACTGTTAATTTCCTTAATTAATCGTGTTCTGATGGGTACAAAAGCTTTTAATCATGATAAATTCTATTTTACATTTTTTTAAAAATTAGTACTTTTTTTGTCCTAAAATGTTTGCTAATCCCAAGATGCTGATGTATTTTCTATTTTTTTCTGCAAGTTCTGTATTTCTTATAGATTTAGGTCTGTGATAAAACTATGATTAATTTTTACATAAAGAATGAAGGAATTAAGGTTTTTTTAATTTTTTCCAGATGGATATACAGTGCTTCTGGAAACATCTATTAAATGACATTTCTTTCTCCATTGACTCCAATTAGCATATTAGTGAAAAATCAATTAAACTTTATGTTTGAGGTTATATCTCTACTCTCTATTCTGTTCTAAAGATTTATTTGTCCTATGCCCATGATGCCTTATCTTGATTACTCTAGCTTTTTTAATGGATTTTTTCTGGAGCAGCATTTCCTAAAACTGTACTGCAAAGTGTGTGTGGTACTTACTAATTTTAAGGGATTTGGAAAATGTCACTAATCTGTTTAAAATCATAATGCTAATTTCTTGGTGGAAAACAGTGTGTTGAACCATTAGTTTGAGAAAGTGGTAAATGTTACAATTTGATAACTGGTTAAATATAGTTATCTGACAGTTTTGAATTAGGAATTTTGGGTCTCTGATAGTTTAGGGAAAATATGCTAGTTAAGGAACTCACATTTTCACGTTGTATCAAGAACAGTTAGCTCTCTGGAGAGTGATGTTTAATTAGTATCATTATCAACTGCATCAGTCAGCTTCAAAGGAGATTTTTATGCCACTTTTAATTCATTAGTACATTAGTCTTAAAAGATTTCTGAAGACTCTTTCAGGGGGACTGGGATTTCTCCTAACTATATCCTAAACCCTTATAAGCTGCTATATTCCTCTAAGTAGTAGTTTCTTAATACAATAACTTTTGATTAAAGCAAGGTGACCCTTTAAGTATCTAAATTCCTCAGAGGGCAAAAAGAAAATTCAGATGGGACAGTTTTCCTAGGTGAAACCAGTGAGTAGTATGTCACCAGAAAGACTGTAGCATGCCCTTAGGAACAGCTGTAACTTGTTAACTGAAAGTAGGTACTCATTGTATTGTGTTCTTTATTGTGGTCTTCTTAACTTACATGCTGTAATTAGGATAAGAGGAAAGGATTTCCGGAGAATTTTCTCCCATAAGAAATATTCTGTTACAGAAATATAAGGCTGCTCAAATGCTGTGATTTTTATTCAGTTAGGGAAAAATCCAGTACAATCAAAGTCAAGTAGCTTTGAACAGAAGAGACTTATTCAATTTCTCTGCTAAAATATATGAAAACAGTGACATCCTTTCCAAGGCAGTCATAGGAACTTTGGAAATCAAATTTAGAAACTGAGTATAATTTGGTTTTATTTCAGCCTCCACACGAGGTCTCCTGACCTGACAGTTGTAACTTACCTGTGGGGAAGTGTGGGTCTAGCAATCCAGTGAGCGGTTGGAGACGTAGTGCTGAGTGAAGCAGGGACTGAATCTGGGCTCCTTTATTTCCTGGCTATTTGACCTCGGAGAAGTTACTTAACCTTTGGGACTCAGTTTCTCCACTGCTGAAATGGAGCCAAGATTATACCCAACTCTACAGGATTACTGAAGCATTCACTGAGGTAATTTGCATAGGGCTTCACATCACACTGAAAATAAAATGCCAAGTCATCACTGTGACCCCCACATCCTTCGTGGTCCACTTCACCCACTCTACCCTTCCTTTGGGTCCACATACCCCAGCTTCATCTACATCTGCTGTTCCCTTTGCCTACTCTTCCTTCCCAGATATTTCCATGCCTCCCCTTTTCAGCTCCTTACTGTCTCTCCTCAAATGATACCGCTCCAGAGAACTCTTTCCTGGCTCTCAGTTCCTCACTCTTCCCTTTAGTCTGTTTTATTTTTCTTCATAGTAATCATCACCACCTGAAACTGAGTTGTACATTTGGTGGTTTATTTTTGCATATCTGGTCCCTGGAATGCGTGCTCCTTGAGGGGAGGGAATTGGCCTTGTTATCATTATCTATTTAGTACCTAGGACAGATATACACAGGGTAGATATACACAGGGTAGATGGCACAGGGTCGATATACAATGATTATCTCATCCTATGAGGATATTGTTCCTTTTTGGCTAGTGACAAGAGGTAAAATTGTATACATACTTCAGGACATATGCGCTAGTTTCCCAATGAGATGTCCACTCCCTATAGATTTCAGGATATATAGCTGAATATGAAATTTTGAAATGCAGTTCCCGCCATTATTCTCTGATAGGAAAGTACAATTTTATAGTTGACATGGAGGAAGCAGCTCATTTGTAGTTTGCTGGTGCTTTAAGCTCTTGTGTCCTCTGCCTCCCCAGGGCCCCTGAAACAGTCCTGACTAAGCTGGAAGGGAAAGGGGATTGCTGCCCACCGTGGGAGGCATGGTCTGGAATTAGTTTTTCTGTCCCAAATCGAGTGTCCTGGAATGAGCTGGGACACAAATTTCCCCACTGAGCTTCAGGCTGATAATCTTCCCCAATGGTGTACAGCCAGACTATAAAATTAGGTTCTACCTCATTTCTGATTTTTTATCCCAGTTCATTTTCAGGTCTGGGGCCTGACATTAAAGCCTACCGCATTAGGAAGAGGCCACGACAACAAGAGTTATTCTTCATGAGCTCCTGCCCTCCCTCCTTCACACCCACTCATCTCACTCCACTCCAAGCAGCATCCCTTGGGGTCACTTTTGGACCAGTGACCATGCACTACATACTCCCATTTCCATTAATACTTCACTGCTGCCTGAAGTCTACTTGCTGAGGTGCTTAGGACTTCCAGACACCCCCAATCGTTGGGCGTTATTCAGATTAGGTTTCAGTTTACCATTCAGTTTATCCTTTACATGTGATTTGCATTTCCAAGCTCTGCAGATAATTGCCCTAAACAGTGTTAGTTATCCACACTCAGCCTTGAATAATTTCATTTACATCTTCAAAAGGCCACCTTGAAGACCTAGGATGATTCAAGTCCTCTGAAACCAAGAAACTATTGATGGATCAGTGGTTTGGGCCCTGGGTACCAGTTGTGCAGGGAGGTGCTGACCAAGAAGTGGATGGCCTAGTGGGATATCCCAGCTGGCAGCCCTGCCATGTGGCTGACAGGGTCTCGGTGCTCCGGTTTGGTGTCAAGCCTGAGCCTTGGAAGTGGGAAAGCTGAGTTCAGGACATTGGACCACCAGAGACATCCTGGCCCCATGTAATATCAATTGGTGAGAGCTCTACCAGAGATCTCCATCTCAATGCTAAGACCAAGCTCCACTCAACAACCAGCAAGCTCCAGTGCTGGACACCCGATGCCAAATAACTAGCAAGACAGGAACATAACCCCACCCATTAGCAGAGATGCTGACTAAAATCACAATAAGTTCACAGACACCCCCAAAACACCACCAGACATGGTGCTGCCCACCAGAAAGAAAAGACCCAGCCTCATCCACCAGAACACAGGAACTAGTCCCCTCCACGAGGGAGCCTACACAGCCCACTGAACCAACCTTACCCACTGGGGACAGACACCAAAAACAATGGGAAGTATGAACCTGCAGCCTACGAAAAGGAGACCCCAAACACAGTAAATTAAGCAAAATGAGAAGACACAGAAATACACAGCAAATGAAGGAGCAAAGTAAAAACCCACCAGACCAAACAAATGAAGAGGAAAAAGGGAGTCTACCTGAAAAAGAATTCAGAGTAATGATAGTAAAGATGATCCATAATCTTGGAAATAGAATGGAGAAAATACAAGAAACATTTAACAAGGACCTAGAAGACCTAAAGAGCAAACAAACAGTGATGAACAGCACAATAAATGAAATTAAAAATTCTCTGGAAGGAATCAGTAGCAGAATAACTGAGGCAGAAGAATGGATAAGTGACCTGGAAGATAAAATACTGGAAATAACTACTGCAGAGCAGAATAAAGAAAAAGAATGAAAAGAATTGAGGACAGTCTCAGAGACCTCTGGGACAACATTAAATGCACCAACATTCGAATTATAGGGGTCCGAGAAGAAGAAGAGAAAAAGAAAGGGACTGAGAAAATATTGGAAGAGATTATAGTTGAAAACTTCTCGAATATGGGAAAGGAAATAGCCAGTCAAGTCCAGGAAGCACAGAGAGTCCCATACAGGATAAATCCAAGGAGAAACATGCCAAGACACATATTAATCAAACTATCAAAAATTAAATACAAAGAAAAAGTATAAAAAACTGCAAGGGAAAAGTAACAAATAACATACAAGGTTATGTTGACCATAGTTTAACAGCTGATCTTTCAGGAGAAACTCTGCAAGACAGAAGGGAGTGGCAGGACATATTTAAAGTGATGAAAGGGAAAAACCTACAACCAAGATTACTCTACCCAGCAAGGATCTCATTCAGATTCGACAGAGAAATTAAAACCTTAACAGACAAGCAAAAGCTAAGAAAATTCAGCAGCACCAAACCAGCTTTACAACAAATGCTAATGGAACTTCTCTAGGCAGGAAACCCAAGAGAAGGAAAAGACAATAAGAAACCCAGAACAATTAAGAAAACGGTAATAGGAACATACATATTGATAATTATATGTGAATGGATTAAATGCTCCAACCAAAAGACATCGACTGGCTGAATGGATACAAAAACAAGACCTGTATATATGCTGTCTACAAGAGACCCATTTCAGACCTAGGGACACATACAGACAGAAAGTGCAGGGGTGGAAAAAGATATTCCATGCAAATGAAAATCAAAAGAAAGCTGGAGTAGCAATTCTCATAACAGATAAAATAGACTTTAAAATAAACACTATTATAGGAGACAAAGAAGGACACTACATAATGAACAAGGGATCGTTCCAAGAAGATATAACAATTGTAAATATTTATGCACCCAACAGAGGAGCACCTCAATTCATAAGGCAAATGCTAACAGCCACAAAAGGGGAAATAAACAGTAACACAATCATAGTAGGGGACTTTAACACCCCACTTTCACCAATGGACAGATCATCCAAAATGAAAATAAATAAGGAGACACAAGCTTTAAATGACACATTAAACAAGATGGACTTAATTGATATTGATAGGACATTCCACCCCAAAACAACAGAATATGCTTTCTTCGCAAGTGCTCATGGAACATTCTCCAGGATAGATCATACCTGGGATCACAAATCAAGCCTTGGCAAATTTAAGAAAATTGAAATCATATCAAGTATCTTTTCTGACCACAATGCTATGAGACTAGATATCAATTACAGGAAAAAAATGTACAAAATACAAACCTATGGAGGCTAAACAATACACTACTACATAATCAAGAAATCACTGAAGAAATCAAAGAGGAAATCAAAAAATACCAAGAAACAAATGACAATGAAAACACGATGACCCAAAACCTATGGGATGCAGCAAAAGCAGTTCTAAAAGGGAAGTTTATAGCAATACAGTCAGGCCTCAAGAAACAAGAAAAATCTCAAATAACTAACTTAACCTTACACTAAAGCAATTAGAGAAAGGAAAACAAAAAACCCCCCAAAGTTAGCAGAAGGAAAGAAATCATAAAAATCAGATTAGCAGTAAATGAGAAAGAAATGAAGGAGACAATAGCAAAGATGAATGAAACTAAATGCTGGTTCTTTGAGAAGATAAACAGAAATCATAAACCAGAAGCCAGACTCATCAAGAAAAAAAGGGAAAATACTCAAATCAACATAATTAGACATGAAAAAGGAGAAGTAACAATTGACACTGCAGAAATACAAAGGATCATGAGAGATTACTACAGGCAACTATATGCCAATAAGATGGACAACCTGGAAGAAATAGGCAAATTCTTAGAAAAACACAACCTTGTGAGACTGAACCAGGAAGAAATAGAAAATATAAACTGGCCAAACAGAAGCACTGAAATTGAAACTGGGATTAAAAATCTTCCAACAAACAAAATTCCATGACCAGATGGCTTCACAGGCGAATTCTAGCAAAAATTTAGAGAAGAGTTAACACCTATGCTTGTCAAACTCATCCAAAATAGAGCAGAGGGAGGGACACTCCCAAACTCATTTAATGAAGCCACTACCATCAAGGTGATACCAAAACCAGACAAAGATGTCACAAAGAAAGAAAACTACAGGCCAATATCACTGATGAACATAGATGCAAAAATACTCAACAAAATACTAGCAAAAGATTTCAACAGCACATTAAAAGGATCATGCAACATGATCAAGTGGGGTTTATCCCAGGAATGCAAGAATTCTTCCATATATGCAAATCAATCAATGTGATACGCCATATTAACAAATTGAAGGATAAAAACCATACTATCATCTCAATAGATGCCAAAAAAACTTTTGACAAAGTTCAACACTCATTTATGATAAAAACCCTCCAGAAAGTAGACATAGAGGGAACTTACCTCAACATAATAAAGGCCATATATGACACACCCAGTGCCAACATCATTCTCAATGGTGAAAAACTGAAACCATTTCCGCTAAGATCAGGAACAAGACAAGGCTGTCCACTCTCACCAGTATTATTCAACATAATTTTGGAAGTTTTAGCCACACAATCAGAGAAGAAAAAGAAATGAAAGGAATCCAAATTGGAAAAATTGAAGTAAAACTGTCACTGTTTGCAGAGGACATGATACTGTACATAGAGAATTCCAAAGATGCTACCAGAACACTACTAGAGCTAGTCAATGAATTTGGTAAAGTAGCAGGATACAAAATTAATGCACAGAAGTCTCTTGCATTCCTATACACTAATGATGAAAAATCTGAAATTGAAATCAAAGAAACACTCCCATTTACCACTGCAACAAAAAGAAAAAAATAACCTAGGAATAAACCTACCTGAGGAGACAAAACACCTGTATGCAGAAAACTATAAGACGATGAAAGAAATTAAAGATGATACAAATAGATGGAGAGATATACCATGTTCTTGGATTGGAAGAATCAACATTGTGGAAATGACTATACTACCCAAAGCAATCTACAGATTCAGTGCAATCGCTATCAAACTACCAATGGCATTTTTCAAAGAACTAGAACAAAAAATTTCACAATTTGCATGGAAGCACAAAAGACCCCAAATAGCCAAAGTAATCTTGAGAAAGAAAAACGGAGCTGGAGAGGTCAGGCTCCCTGACTTCAGACTATACTACAAAGCTACAGTAATCAAGACAGTATGGTACTGGCACAAAAACAGTACCAGTGGATGAATGGAACAGGATAGAAAGCCCAGAGATAAACCCACGCACATATGCTCATCTTATCTTTGTTAAAGGATGCAAGAATATACAGTGGAGAAAAGGCAGCCTGTTCAATAAGTGGTGCTGGGAAAACTGGACAGCTACATGTAAAAGAATGAAATTAGAACACTCCCTAACACCATACAGAAAAATAAACTCAAATGGATTAAAGACCTAAATGTAACGCCAGACACTATAAAACTCTTAGAGGAAAACATAGGCAGAACACTCTATGACATAAACACAGCGAGATCCTTTTTGACCCATCTCCTAGAGAAAGGGAAATAAAAGCAAAAATAAACAAATGGGATCTAATGAATCTTAAAAGTTTTTACACATCAAAGGAAACCATAAACAAGATGAAAAGGCTACCTTCAGAATGGGAGAAAATATTTGCAAATGAAGCAACTAACACAGGATTAATCTCCAAAATATGCAAGTAGCTCATGCAGCTCAATAGCAAAAAAAGCAATGGACAGAACACCTAAATCGACATTTCTCCAAAGAAGATATACAGATTGCCGAGAAACAGATGAAAGGATGCTCAACATCACTAATCATTAGAGAAATGCAAATCAAAACTGCAATGAGGTAGCACCTCACACTGGTCAGAATGGCCATCATCCAAAAATCTACAAACAATAAATGCTGGAGAGGGTGTGGAGAAAAGGGAACCCTCTTGCACTGTTGGTGGGAATGTAAATTGATACAGCCACTATGGAGAACAGTATGGAGGTTCCTTAAAAAACTAAAAATAGAACTACCATATTACCCAGCAATCCCACTACTGGGTATATACCCTGAGGAAACCATAATTCAAAAAGAGTCATGTACCACAATGTTCATTGCAGCTCTATTTACAATAGCAAGGACATGGAAGCAACCTAAGTGTCCATCGACAGATGAATGGATAAAGAAGATGTGGCACATACACACAATGGAATATTACTCAGCTGTAAAAAGAAACGAAATTGACTTATTTGTAGTGAGGTGGATGGACCTAGAGACTGTCATACAGAGTGAAGTAAGTCAGAAAGAGAAAAACAAATACTGTATGCTAACACATATGTATGGAATCTAAACAACAACAACAAAATGGTTCTGAAGAATCTAGGGGCAAGGCAGGAATAAAGATCAAGATATAGAGAATGGACTTGAGGACACGGGGAGGGGGAAGGGTAAGCTGGGACGAAGTGAGAGAGTAGCACTGACATATATATACTACCAAATGTAAAATAGCTAGTGGGAAGCAGCCGCATAGCACAGGGAGATCAGCTTGGTGCTTTGTGACCACCTAGAGAGGTGAGAGGGAGGGTGGGAGGGAGACGCAAGAAGTAGGGTATATTGGGACATATGTATATGTAAAGCTGATTCACTTTGTTATATAGCAGAAACTAACACAACACTGTAAAGCAGTTATACTCCAATTAAGATGTTAAAGAAAAAAAGTGTTAGCTGGCATTTCTGCTACGAGTACTACATGTACCGCCACAGTTCTCTTACTTCTACCATGTTTTTGTTTTCATTTTTTTAAATTGAATTATAGTTGATTTACAGTGTTTCAGGTGTACAGCAAAGTGATTCAGTTATACATACATATATATTATGTATATATTTCAGATTCTTTTCCATTATGTTATTATAAGATATTGAATATTGTCTCCTCTGGTATGCAGTAGGTCCTTGTTGTTTATCTAATTTATACATAGTAGTGTGTATCTGTTAATCCCCAACTCCTAATTTATCTCTTCTGCCGCTTTCCCCTTTGGTAATCATAAGTTTATTTTCTATGTCTGTGAGTCTATTTCTGTTTTGTGAATAATTTCATTTGTATCATCCTTCTACTCTGGTTTTAATTAGTACGAGAGAACAGAAGTAAAGGGTAAGGCCCCTCCCTCCCCCTCTCTGCTCCTCTATTAATAGTGAGTCGATCCAACTAACTCTAACTTTGGAAGAATTCGTTGATTTTAAAACAAATAACTCAAGGAACTCGTAGGGGGAAAATCTAATATATACATATATATTGCATATTGTCAAATTGTACTGGATCTTTTCTACTCAGGATTCCAGGCTGGCCCTCAAATGTGGTTCATGTCAATCTCTCTATTCATGTTTTCTAAACATTCCAAAAATTTAAAAATTATCAAATGGAAGGTAGAAAAAAATCAATTCAAGATCAAACTATAAGGTGTTAATAAAGGCTGGAGCTGATCTCCATAATCCTTGAGAGGATTTAGAACACAAGGTATTCATAAAAATTGAACAATGTATGTGAAGCATGGCTAGACCACTGCTTTGATTTCAGTGAGCTGCTACTTGATCTGGGTGTGGAGAAGAATCACACAGGATGATGAAGTAATCTGTCAGGCAATCTGAAAACACCTACAAAAGAGTCAGGTATAAAAAAGAAGACTAATATTCTTGAAGTTGCCTTAGCTCTTCTAGATGCTATCAACCCTTTAGAGCACAAATAGAATTATTAAACAAAGATAATGTATTAGGCTAGGCTGCAAAATTTAAATTAAAATCTATGCCTTCATAATTCACAAATCATAATGTTTGTATTGATAAAAGAGCTTAAAGTCAGATGAAAACAATGAACTTTTCTATACGTTCAGAATTACAACAAAAAAAATAAAGATTTTCAAATATCCCACAATTCTGGGTGGCATTTCAGATAAAAGTATGTGTCGTGGTGTCAGTTGGTGATCAACATGGGATAAAACAACTTTCTGAAAGGCAGTTCATGAGCTTACATGAACATAATTGTGAAATTTTTCCGTAATAAATGTCAGCTAAATTGCCATTTTTAATATTATACAAATATTTATTCAGAGATGCCAGCAGACTATTGTGTCTCCAGTATAATACTTCATATTGTGCTGTTCGGGAATTGACATGGATGTCAGATAACTCAAAAAACAGCACAATGAAAGAAAAGGCTAAGCGGGAAGTACAAAGCACATTATATAGATAATATTCTCAAGCACAGATTTTTCTCTGGCGCAGGAAAGTTGTCATTTCCCGAATTTAAAGTGCAGAACACTATTCCTGTTTAAGTCATTCATAGAGAATTCAATTCCCATGAAAAGGAAATGTAAGCAGTGGGGGAAGGAAAAGTACTTAATGCTGGAAAACAACCCAGAGAAATGAATGAGGATCCCAACTGGAAGATCCGTCTCTGCCTGACACCTACCCCCATCTTTTTTCTCACAGGCGGATTTGGCTCACTGTGCGACCCCATGAGGTACAAAAGAAAGATTTTTAAATTCTCTTCATGATAAATATTTGTTTCAACTAATGTAAAGAAAAATTTTATTGAGAAATTTGTATATCTACTTTACCTTCTAAAACTGATTCTAAAATTGTCCACTCTTATCCTTAAAACACATATGACTTTTCAACATCCCATTGCACTTCTGACTTACCATTTCCCCTTCTCTCCTTTTCTCATGCCCCAATATTTAATAGACCATTCACTCCTTAGCAGTTTTCTTTCCTTTTCTTTTTTTCATTCTACTCCAACTCTATTCCTAAAAAGAATTAATGTATAGTAATAAAAATGGTTAGTGTTGGGCTAATATAGACAAGTAGATTAATGGAACAGAAGAGAATTCAGAAAAATCCCAAGTAGGAGGGAATTGAGTATTTAAAATACCAGTGGTACTTTAAATCAACGGGGAAAGAATGCACAGGTGTTCAGACTGTGGGTAATCCTGTTTGGCAAAATATGATAGAAGATAAGAATGTAATGCAGTTAAGAGCTTGAACTCTGGAGCCAGTCTGCCTGGGTTCAAATCCCAACTCTGCTAATTACTAGATGTGTGACATCTCACGATCACCTTTACCCCTCTGAGGCTGTCTCCATATTTGTAAAATGAGAGTAATATGGCATCCACTCTCATAGACTTGTTGTAAAGACTAAATAAATTAATATATTAAAGCAACCAGCACATTAAGGACCAATACATAACTGTTTGCCATTATTACTACTTTTTTTCTATTTCATTTTCTATCACCAAATACACTTGCCAGATGCTTTCTTAATTACAGCATACTTAATCTGTGAAATAGGACCTTCAAGAAGGATCATTCATTTTCACAATATCCACCCAGCAAGTTTTAATCAATGCACTAATAAGAGGAATAGGTATGTGTCTGTATAAATACGTAAAATATTTTAACATTTTAAAATGGTTTTTAAGCATTCATAATTTCTATTCATAATTTTCTTCATAAAAGTTATATTAACAATCTGCAAGAAAGCAAATATCTGAAAGCATTTACTTATACATTCAAGAAGTAGGAGAAAAATAAACTCGACTGTGAAAATCTGGGGTAACATTATTATCAGTAATCCCATTATATTTCAAAAACCAAGAAGAAAATGAAATAGGAATATCATAATTACTTCTACATACTTCATAAGGCAAATAAGAGCCACCAAACTGTTATTAATGAGTTCATTTCCATGGTTATTGGCTTGCAGTGCTGTCAACAGTTGAATATTCATGAGGCAAGTTGGGTGCAGGTAAAGAAGAAAACATTCCTTCCAGGAAAAAGAAAAAAGTTATGATAACTAAAAAATATTTTTATGCATCTTGTTCTGACCTGGGATATGTAAACTAACAAAGAAAAAGCTAATGTCTATTCAAACTTTATCTATGAGTTTTGTTACATATCCACCAAGATGCAGAAAATTTTCTCAACTACTGCAGAACGACAAATATCCCCTAATATCAGTAGTTTCTTTTCTTAAAAAACATCTTTATTGGAGTATAATTGCTTTACAATGGTGTGTTACTTTTTGCTGTATAACAGTGAATCAGCTATACGTATACATATATCCCCATATCCCCTCCCTCTTGCGTCTCCCTCCCACCCTCCTTATCCCACCCCTCTAGGTGGTCACAAAACACTGAGCTGATCTCCCTGTGCTATGCGGCTGCTTCCCACTAGCTATCTATTTTACATTTGGTAGTGTATATATGTCAGTGCCACTCTCTCAGTTCTTCCCAGCTTACCTTTTCCCCTCCCTGTGTCCTCAGGTCCATTCTCTATATCTGCATCTTTATTCCTGTCCTGCCCCTAGGTTGTTCAGAACCTTTTTTTTTTTTTTTTTTAGATTCCATAAATATGTGTTGCCATGTGGTATTTTTCTCTTTTTGACTTACTTCACTCTGTATGACAGGCTCTAGGTCTATCCACCTCACTACAAATAACACAGTTTCGTTTCTTTTTATGGCTGAGTAATATTCCATTGTGTATATGTGCTACATCTTCTTTATCCATTCATCTGTTGATGGACACTTAGGTTGCTTCCATGTCCTGGCTATTGTAAATAGAGCTGCAATGAACATTGTGGTACATGTCTCTTTTTGAATTATGGTTTTCTCAGGGTATATGCCAAGTACTGGGATTGCTAGGTCGTATGGTAGTTCTATTTTTAGTTTTTTAAGGAACCTTCCTACTGTTCTCCATAGTGGCTGCATCAATTTACATTCCCACCAACAGTGCAAGAGAGTTCCCTTTTCTCCACACCCACTCCAGTATTTATTGTTTGTAGATTTTTGGATGATGGCCATTCTGACCAGTGTGAGGTGCTACCTCATTGCAGTTTTGATTTGCATTTCTCTAATGATTAGTGATGTTGAGTATCCTTTCATGTGTTTGTTGGCAATCTGTATATCTTCTTTAGAGAAATGTCTATTTAGATCTTCTGCCCGTTTTTGGATTGGGTTGTTTGTTTTTTTGACCTTGAGCTGCTTGTATATTTTGGAGATTAATCCTTTATCAGTTGCTTCATTTGCAAATATTTTCTCCCATTCTGAGAGTTATCTTTTCGTCTTTTTTATTGTTTCCTTTGCTGTGCAAAAGCTTTTAAGCTTCATTAGGTCCCATTTGTTTATTTTTGTTTTTATTTCCATTTCTCTAGGAAATGGGTCAAAAAGGATCTTGCTGCGATTTATGTCAAACAGTCTTCTTCCGATATTTTCCTAAGAGTTTTATAGTGTCTGTTCTTACATTTAGGTCTTTAATCCATTTTGAGTTTATTTTTTTGTATGGTGTTAGGGAGTGATCTAATTTCATTCTTTTTTTTTTTTTTTTTTTTTTGTGGTACGCGGGCCTCTCACTGCTGTGGCCTCTTCCAGGCGTGCAGGCTCAGCGGCCATGGCCCACGGGCCCAGCCGCTCCGCAGCATGTGGGATCCTCCCGGACCAGGGTACGAACCCGCATCCCCTCATCGGCAGGCAGACTCTCAACCACTGCGCCACCAGGGAAGCCGTAATTTCATTCTTTTACATGTAGCTGTCCAGTTTTCCCAGCACCACTTGTTGAAAAGGCTGTCTTTTCTCCATTTTACATTCTTGCCTCCTTTATCAAAGATAAGGTGACCATATGTGCATGGGTTTATCTCTCGGCTTTATATGCTGTTCCACTGATCCACTGGTACTGTTTTTGTGCCAGTACCATACTGTCTTGATTACTGTAGCTTTGTAGTATAGTTTGAAGTCAGGGAGCGTGATCCCTCCAGCTCCATTTTTCTTTCTCAAGATTGCTTTGGCTATTCAGAGTCTTTTGTGCTTCCATGCAAATTGTGAAATTTGTTGTTCTAGTTCTGTGAAAAATGCCATTGGTAGTTTGATAGCGATTGCACTGAATCTGTAGATTGCTTTGAGTAGTATAGTCTTTTTCACAGTGTTGATTCCTCCAACCCCAAAACATGGTATATCTCTCCATCTGTTTGTATCATCTTTAATTTCTTTCATCATTGTCTTATAGTTTTCTACATACAGGTCGTTTGTTTCCTTAGGTAGGTTTATTCCTAGGTATTTTATTCTTTTGGTTGCAGTGGTAAATGAGAGTGTGTCCTTAATTTCTCTTTCAGGTTTTTCATCATTAGTGTATAGGAATGCAAGAGATTTCTGTGCATTAATTTTGTATCCTGCTACTTTACCAAATTCATTGATTAGCTCTAGTAGTTTTCTGGTAGCATCTTTAGGATTCTCTATGTATAGTATCATGTCATCCGCAAACAGTGACAGTTTTACTTCTTCTTTTCCAATTTGGATTCCTTTTATTTCTTTTTCTTCTCTGATTGCTGTGGCTAAAACTTCCAAAATTATGTTGCATAATAGTGGTGAGAGTGGGCAACCTTGTCTTGTTCCTGATCTTAGCGGAAATGGTTTCTGTTTTTCACCATTGAGAACGATGTTGGCTCTGGGTTTGTCATATATGGCCTTTATTATGTTGAGGTAAGTTCCCTCTATGCCTACTTTCTGGAGCGTTTTTATCATAAATGGGTGTTGAATTTTGTTGAAAGCTTTCTCGGCATCTATTGAGATGATCGTATGGTTTTTATTCTTCAGTTTGTTAATATTGTGTATCACACTGATTGATTTGTATATATTGAATAATCCTTACTTTCCTGGGATAAACGGCATTTGATCATGGTGTATGATCCTTTTAATGTGCTGTTGGATTCTGTTTGCTAATATTTTGTTGAGGATTTTTGTATCTATGTTCATCAGTGGTGTTGGCTGGCTAACATTTATTTGGTCCTAATTAGGCACTAGCATTGTGCAAGTGCCAACAAAAATGACCTGTGCAAAAGTTCTTCATCTGTCCCAAAGATAGATATTATTAGGATTAACCTGATTTACTGAGTGAGGAAACTGAAGCTTAGAGCCTTTTCCTTCATAGATGCTAACCATAGGGCTGAACTCCACATCTAGGAGGCATCCTGTGTCTGTTTAGGTTTGTGGGTAGCTGTTTGCAGGTGGGTTAGGGGGGAACATGGAGGGTTAATTTTGAGGGGTTTCAAAACAGCTGACTGTAGTCATTGGGTGTTTCTTAATCTTATTTACTTTATTTAGTTGATTTCTCCCTAAAGTTTGGTGTATCCCTGACTATTCTGGAGAGATCCATCACCCAAAACAGTATAAAGAACAGAAGATCATTAGAAATCAAATGATACTTATTAGAATGTCTAAGCCAAGAAGAGTTTATTGCCCAAAAAGTCACTTTATTTTAAAAAATTAATAGTTTAAAATAAAGGACTTAGAGTTTTTTCATTCTTTGAGAAAACTAGCTGTAGACATGGTTTGCAGAGTTGTCTGTAGAAAATCACTTCTAAGAATTAGCATCTAACTTGATTGCGAATTCTTTGAAAAACTAGGTGTTAAGTAACTAGGTGTTAAGTTTTCTTAGTTTTTCTATTTAAGGTTTTTATGTCTCTCCTATCTTGGGAGTACTTTTTCACTCAAATACTTTTAAGATCAAATGCTATTTTAAAACTTAGAACTCTGGAATGATCAGTATTAAAAATTTATCAGAGCCAAAAGGGCCATCGCAAAACCTCAAGACTATGGGCTGAAAACTGAAATGGCTGTGGAAATTTCTAAGTCACAAACATGAATAAAATGGATTTTTGTGTAAGAATGATAACAACATTAGTGTAAAAATAAATAACAGGTAACGTTTCACTTTGGTGTAGGGATAATAAGGAATAGTGGTGCCTGAAGCAAATGAAAACTTGTGGCTGCCTTTGCTCTAGCCCATTGTAACCACTCAGGAGTGTGAGACCTGTGTTGATTTTTCCCTAGTGTTTGAAGAGAGACTATAGTTACTTTTATGTGAATGCTGTTATTTCTTTAAACGTTAGCAATTGAATCAATGTTTTATCTGTGCTATGTTTAAAAATACCTCTACTAAAAAAAATACCACTACTGTTCTCGATCTCTGCCTTAGACTAACTCATTGTCTTAGGTCAATGGAAGTTAAATATCCAAGAAAGACAGCTCCAATATACCTATTTTTACAGGCTGAACTGTGAGATGAGATGTGGGAATCAAAATCACAAAAAACATAAGCAAAAATTTTAAAAAACTTAACGAAAACTTAGCAAAACTTTAAAAATCAACAAGCGACACACTTCAGAAATGTTTGCATTTATTGTAGTTTTTATTGTAACCATCTCAATAAATTTCCTAAATTTTCACTTTTACTTTTAATAATTTTACACGACTATAATTGCATTGAGAATGATTCTGATTTCTCTTTCATCTTCTGTCCATTTGACTTTCCAGCCACCTGTTAAACACCTCGAAAATTGTGTGTCTTGTGTGTAGTTAGTGCAGCAATTAGCTGCTGACAAAGATGAATTCTTTCCCTGAAAACTCCTGAAGATCACGGTTCATCATGCTGCGTTTGGCGTGCTGAAGACAAATAGAAGACACTAAATAATGTTTTAATTATCCCCAAATCCTGGGAGAAGTTTCGGCCAAAGGAGTTTAAAAAATCTGGGTGGTATGATGAAAAATTATCTTTACCTAGGCTCTCAGATGGTGATGATGTTCACTTTGAATTAATAGTTGCTCTGAAAGAGAGTAAAACATCTTTTGATGTGAAATTGAGCAGGTATTAAACAGTCCTCAACAATTATGACACAACAAATCCTTTTGGGTCTGAATCATAAGAAAACAACATTCAAAGGGCTTTCACTGGGGACTTCCCTGGTGGTCCAGTGAGTAAGACTCTGTGCTCCCAATGCAGGGGGCCAGGGTTCGATCCCTGGTTGGGGAACTAGATCCTGCACGCCTGCCGCAACTGAGTCCACATGCCGCAACTAAGAACTGCAGCTAAAGATCCCGCGTGCCACAACTAAGAAGATCCCATGTGCCGCAACTAAGACCCGATGCAGCCAAAATAAATAACTAATAAATAAATTTTTTAAAAAAAGGGCTTTCACTGGATTTTGTGATATGCTATTTAGGTATCATTGTGATCTCTTTAGGCACCTGAATAATCCAGATGTGGCGCATATATATATATATATATATATATTTTTTTTGATGGTTTGTAGAGCGATGGATGCCCATGCATGGCTGTACCATTTTGCATTCCCACTAGCAGTGAATGAGAATTCCTGATTGCTCCACGTTCTCACCAGCCTTTGGTGTTGTCCTTTCTTTGGATTTTGTCCTTTCTAGTAAGTGTGTAGTGGTATCTCATTGTTGTTGTTTTAATTTTCAATTGCCTAATAACATAAGCTTTGAGCATCTTTTTATATGCTTATTTGTCACCTACATATCTTTGGTTAGGTATCTATTCAATTCTTTTGCCCATTTTAAGCATCTGGTTGTTCATTTTCTTTTTGTCGAGTTTTAAGAGTTCTTTGTATATTTTGGGTAACAGTCTTTCATCATATATATCTTTGGCATATATTTTCTCCCTGCTTGTGGCTAGTCTTCTCATTATCTTACCATTCACAGAGCAGAAATTTTAATTTTAATGAAGTCCAATTTATCAGTTATTTCTTACATAGATCATGCCTTTGTTGTTGTATCTAAAAAAGTCATCACCCTACCCAAGGTCAACTATATTTTCTCTTATGTTATCTTCTAGCTTTGCATTTTGCATTTAGGCCTATGATTTATTTTGAGTCAACATTTCTGAAAGATGTAAGGTCCATGTCTAGCTGCTGCTGCTTCTTTTTAATTTGCATGTGGATATACAGTTGTTCCAGCGCCGTTTGTTGAATGGATTGTTCTTTCTCCATTTTTTGCCTTTGCACCTTTGTCAAAGATCAGTTGACTGTATTTGTGTGAGTCTATTTCTGGGGCCTCTGTTGGGTTCCATTGATCTGTTTGTCTATTCTTTTGCCAATATAACACTCTTTTGATTACTGTAGCTTTATAGTGAGCCTTGAAGTCAAGTAACGTCAGTTCTCTGATTTTATTCTTCTTCAGTATTGTCTATTCTGTCTTTTATCTCTCCAGATAAACTTAGAATCATTGAGATTCACAAAATAACTTGCTGGAATTTATTTGGAATTGTGTTAAATCTACAGGTCAAGTTGAAAGAACTAACATCTTGACATTCTTGACTCCTCCTATCCATGAATGTGGAATATTTAATTCTTTGATATTTTTTATTCAGAGTTCTGTAGTTTTCCTCATATAGATGTTGTATACATTTTGTTAGATTTGTTCCTAAGTATTTAATTTTGGAGGTGCTAATGTACAAGTATTGGGTTTTCAATTTCAAATTCCACTTGTTCATTGTTGGTACATAGAAAAGTGACTGACTTTTGTATATTAACCTTGTATCCTACAACCTTGCTATAATTGCTTATTTGTTGTGGCAGTTTTTTGGTTAATTCTTTTGGATTTTCTACATAGACAATTATACATTTGCAAACAAAGGCAAATTCATTTTTTCTTTCCAATCTATATGCCTTTCATTTCCTTTTTTTGGTCTTGCATTAGCTAGGAATTCCATACAGTGCTGAACAGGAGTGGTAAGAGGAGACATCCTTGTGTTGTTCCTGATGTTAGTGGGAATGCTTCTTGTTTCTTCTTTTTAAAACTTATTTTAATTTTTTAGTTATTGTGGTATAGTTGACTTACAATATTATATTAGTTTCAGGTGTATACCATAGTGATTCAATATTTTTATATATTACACACCATACAAAGTTATTATAAAATATTGACTATATCCCGTGTGCTGTACATTACATCCCTGTGACTTATTTATTTAGTACCTCTTAATTCCCTTAACCTGTTTTGCCCTTTCCCCACCCCGCTCCCCTCTGGTAACCACTAGTTTGTTCTCTGTAAGTCTTTTTCTGTTTTGTTATATTTGTTTGTTTGTTTTGTTTTTTAGTGAAAGCTTCTAGTTTCTCACCATTATGTATAATGCTAGCTGTAGGGTTTTAAAAGACTTTCTGTAATGTCGAGGATTTTCTCCTCTGTTCTTAGTTTGCTGAGAGCATTTTTTGTGAATGGCTGTTAGATTTTGTCAGATGCACCTTATGCATTTATTGTTATGACCATATGGTTTTTCTTTTTTTTATTATTATTTTTTTTTGCGGTACGCGGGCCTCTCGCTGTTGTGGCCTCTCCCGTTGTGGAGCATAGGCTCCAGACACGCAGGCTCAGCGCCCATGGCTCACAGGCTCAGCCGCTCCACGGCATGTGGGATCTTCCCAGACCAGGGCGTGAACCCATGTCCCCTGCATCGGCAGGCGGACTCTCAACCACTGTGCCACCAGGGAAGCCCTGGTTTTTATTTTTATACTGTTGATGTGATGGATTACATTAGTTGATTTTCAAATGTTGAACCAGCTTTGCATATCTGGGATTATCCCACTTGCCTGTGGTGTACAATTCTTTTTATACATTTTTGGATTTTATTTGTTAATATTTTGTTTAGGATTTTGGAATCTAGTTCGTGAGTGATATTGGTCTGTAGTTTTCCTGTGAAATCTTTGTCTGATTTTGGTATTAGGGATGTTGGCCTCACAGAACAAGTTAGGAAGTATTTCTTCTACTTTAGTCTTCTGAAAGACACTCTAGAGAATTGATATAATTTCTCCCTTAAATGTTTCATAGAATTCACAAGTGGACTCGTTTGGTCTGGTGCTTTCTATTTTGGAAGGTTATTAAATATTGATTCAGTTCCTTTAAATAGATATAGTCCTATTTAAATTGTATTTCTTTTTGTGTGAATTTTGGCAGATCATGTCTGTCAAGGAATTGATCCATTTCACCTAAGTTATCATTTGTGGTCATAATGTTTTTCATAATATTCCATTATTATCCTTTTTATGTCCATGGGATCTGTGATAATGTTGTATTTTTCATTTGTGATACTAGTAATTTACGTCTCTACTCTCTCTCTCTCTCATTAATCTGGCTAGAGGCTTATCAATATTATTTATCTTTGCAAAGAACCAGCTTTTGGTTTTGTTGAGTTTTGCTGTTGATTTGTGTTTTAAGTTTTCCTGATTTCTCCTCTAATTTTTATTATTTTTTCCTTTTGCTGACTTTGGATTTAGTTTGCTCTTCTTTCCTAAGCAAAAGCTTAGATGATTGATTTAATTCTTTCTTCTTTTCTTTTCTTTCTTTCTTTTTTTCCTTTTTGGCTGCATCGCATGGCATGTGGAATTTCCTTGGCCAGGGATTGAACCCATGCTCCCTGCAGTGGAAGCACGGAGTCTTAATCACCGGACCACAAGAGAAGTCCAAATCTTTCTTCTTTTCTAATGTATGCACTCAATGCCATAAATGTCCCTCTAAGCACTTCTTTTGCTGCATCCCACAAATTTTGGTGAGCTGTATTTTCATTTTTTTTAGAATGTTTTCATATTTCTCTTGAGACTTCTTATTTGACCTGTGTGTTATTAAGAAGTGTATTGTTTAATATCCATGCATTTGGGGGTCTTCTAGCTATTATTGATTTCTAGTTTAATTAGTTCCATTGTGGTCTGAGCAGATATTTTATGATATCTATTCTTTTAGATTTGTTAGGATGTGTTTTATCCCCCAGAATATGCTCTGTTTTGGTCAATATTCCATGTGAGCTTGAGAAGAATGTATTTTCTGCGTAGTTGGATATAGTTAATTGATGTCCATTATATCCAGCTAATTGATAATGTTGTTGAGTTTAGCTATGTCTTACTGATTTTCTGCCTGCTGGATATTTTCACTTCTGATAAAAAATTAAGTCCCCAACAATGATAGTGGACTCATCTATTTCTCCTTGCAGTTCTATCAGTTTTTGCCTCATGTATTTTGATGCTCTTGTTAGACACATACATGTTAAGGGTTGTTATGTGTTCTTGGAGAATTGACATCTTTTTAATTATCTCTGAGAACTCGTCTTGCTCTTGACATCTGCTCTGTCAGAAATTCATATAGCTTCTTCTGCTTTGTTTTGATTAATGTTAGCATAGTATATCTTTTACCATCCCTTTTCTCAATCTATATGTGTTTTTATATTTACAGTCGGTTTCTTTTAGACAATGTAGAGTTGGGAATTGTTTTTTGATCCACTCTGACAACCTCTTTTAATTGGTGTATCTAGACCCTTGACAATTCAGTGTGATTCTTGATATAGTTGGATTAATATCTCCCATATTTTTTACTGTTTTCTATTTATTGCCCTTTTTTTCTGTTTTTGTCTTCCATTCTTTCTGTGGCTTTAATTGAGCATCTTATTGATTCCATTTTCTCTCTTTTCTTAGTATATCAATTATACTTCTTTTTAAACTTTTTTTTTAGTGGTTGCCTTAGAGTTTGCAATATGCTTTTACAAGTGATTCAAGTACACCTTCAAATAACACTATAACTCTTCATGGGTAGTGCAAGTACCTTATAATAACAAAATATTCCTGATACCTCCTTCTTCTTCCTTGTATCATTGCTGTCATTCATGTCACTTGTACATAAGAATACATAAGCATGTGTATGTATACACACACATATACATACATAATTGAATACATTGTTGCTGTTATTCTTTTCAACAAACTTTTCTCTTTTAGATCAATTTAGAATAAGAAAAATAAAAGTTTCTATTTTCCCTTCATTTATTGCTTCTCTCTGATTTTTTTTTCTTTTTTTATGTACATCTAAATTTTTGACCCATATCATTTGCCTTCTGTTTTAATAACATTTACTCTTTCTTGCAAGACAGGTCTACCACTCCATTTTTGTTTGTCTGAGAGTTTTTATTTCCCCTTCACTTTTGAAGTATAGTTTCACAGGGTACAGAATTCTAGGTTGGTGATTTTTTTTCTCCCAACACTTTAAATGTTTCACTTCATTCTCTTCTTGCTGGCATGGTTTCTGAGGAAAAGTCAAATGTAATTCTTGTCTTTGTTCCTCTGTAAGTAAGGTGTTTTTTTCCTCTGGCTCTTTCAAGATTTTCTTTTAATCTTTGATTTTTTTCAGTTTGAATATATGTCTAATTGTGGGGTTTTGGGGGCATTTATCTTGTTTGGTATTCTGACCTTCCTGAATCTGTGGTTTGGTATCTGACATGAATTTGGGGAAATTCTTGGTCATTATTGTTTGAATATTTTTTCTGTTCTCTTATCTCTCTTTTCCTTCTGTTATTCCCATTATGTATATATTATACCATATGTCATTGTGGAGAACTGTGGAGTTTTTGGATATTCTATCTCATTTCTTTCAGTCTTTTTTTTTTTTTTTTTCTTTGCTTTTCAGTTTTGGAAGTTTCTATTGCCATATCCTCAAAGTCAGTGATTCTTTACTCGAGTCTCTAATGAGCCCATCAAAGGCATTCTTCATTTATGTTACAGTTTGAAAAAAATCTCTAGGATTTCTTTTTGATCTTTTCTTAGAATTTCCATCTCTCTGCTTTCATTGTCCATCTGTTCTTGCATGTTGTCTACTTTTTTCAGCAGAACCCTTAGCATATTACTCCTAGTTGTTTGAAATTCCTGGTCTGATAATTCCAACATCTCTGCCATATCTGAGTCTCGTTCTGACGCTTGCTCTGTCTCTTCTATCTGCTTTTTTTGTCTTTTAGTATATGCCTTGTAATTTTTGGTTGAAAGCCAGACATGATGTACTATGTGAAAGGAACTCTGGTAAATAGGCCTTTAGTGTGTGGTAAGGAAGATGTGGGGGGATGGGAAGTGTTCTGTAGTCTTATGATTAAGTCTTTTGGTGAGCCTGTGTCCCTGAGCTGTGACCTTCACCATTTTTTCTCAGTAGTCCCCCCTCCTTATATGGAAAAAGTTGGCAAGTGTAAGTGAGGGTTGAGTATTTTTCTTTTCCCATCTGGAAGACTAGAGCAGGCAGGAGTCACCATTTCTCTTCCCACAGTTCAATTAGGCTCTGCTATAACCCCAATAGTGTAGACTCCCTAAAATAGTTTCTTCTTAAGCAGGCCTCATTAAGAAGAACAGAATGCTCTGATGTATTTCAAAATGGTTACTTTTCCCCTCCCTCTTTGGGCACAGGAGAAGATTTCACTCTGATATTCACTGTGAGAAACTGGTAAAGCTCCTGGAGGTAAAACTCACAAAAGTGTGAGCCCTCCCCTCCCTCCTTTGACTGTGTCCCCCTGGAGTTTTAATCCTCAGACTTGTCCATACTGAGCCTTCAATAATTTGTCAGTTACAGTTCAGGATCTCCTAACCTGTACTGCTTCTGGCAAACATTTCAGCTCAGGCGTTTGTGATCCGGTAAATTGTAATTCTGTTTTCACCTGTTTGTGTGTTGATGTTTGCACTAATGGTGCAAAGCAATGATGTGTAAAGCTGCCAGTGCCTTAGCGTGAGTCAACGCAGTGGCACCAAACCGTACTAGTTGTCACTGTGTACTTCATTGTCGCCCACTCGCGTGGGTGGTTGGGAATGCCGGTTGCATTGAAGAATGTTCTGGATAAAGCTGTAAAAATTATTAATTTTATTAAATCTTGGCTCTTAAGCACATCTGTTTAATATTCTGTGAGATGAGATGGGAGATACAGCTAGGTACTTTTCTGCATATGCAAGTGTTATGGTTGTCTCCAGGGAAAGACTGGGTGTGATTGTTTGAGTTGCTGTGGAACATCATATTTACTTGAAACAGCAGCTGTGGGATGAACTGTGGTTTCAGATTTGGGGTATTTGGGTATTTGGAAGATAGTTTCTCAAAAAAGAATGAAGTGAGCCTGTCATTGCAAGAAAAAAAACTGGTAGTATTTGCTTATGGTGATAAATTCAAGTGAATTTAGAGTTTGGAAAATTGATGTCTATCACTGTGAGCTTGGCAGCTTCCTTATACTTAAAGACTTTTCTAATGAGTTGGATATACTGAGATTAACTAATGTGATGTGTTTTTTAAATATTGAATAATGAAATGTGTTAATATTTGGAAGATATGCATAACTCTCAGTGAATTACTATTAAAAAATGTACAACATTGAGCTTCTCTGGTGGCTCAGCGGTTGAGAGTACGCCTGCCGATGCAGGGGACACGGGTTCGTGCCCTGGTCCGGGAAGATCCCACATGCCGCGGAGGGGCTGGGCCCGTGAGCCACGGCCGCTGAGCCTGTGCGTCCGGAGCCTGTGCTCCACAATGGGAGAGGCCACAACAGTGAGAGGCCCGCTTACCGCAAAAAAAAAAAAAAAAAGTACAACATCAAACATGGTTAAAAGGTCTCTTCAAATTCCAAGATAGGTCAATGGGTTTTAAGGTAACAGAGTATGAAAGGTTCACTGATACGGTTTCGGATTCCACATCATGACTGCCTTTAAGAAACTACTACTTATTGAATTTTGTTGTTGTATTAAAGAAGAATATTCACAACTCACTGAAAATGTTATAGCAATGAACATATTTTTCCCTTTTCCAACTATCATTGAAAATACATTTCCAAACAATATATCACAGTGCATTGAAGCATCTGAGAATTCAGCTATTTTCTGTTAAGCCAGATGTTAAAGAAATTTGCATTCTTATGAGATAGTACCATACTTCGTACTACAATTTTTTAGGAAAAGATAGCTGCTTTTCATAAAAGTATGTTATATATGTTAACATGTAATGGGTTTATAATTGTTAATTTTAAATACATTTGTAAATAAATGAATTTTTTGGATAGCAAATATTAAAATTTTCCTTAGTTTTAGTTGCTAACATTAAATACTGTTAGATAATAATACACATAAATAAAAGCTCTTTGTGGTTCTCCGTAATTTTTAAGAGTGTAAAGGAGTCCTGAGATTAAAATGTTTAAGAACCACTGCCAAGAACAATGCCTATCATTGAATTTTGTTTAGTGGTTAATAGTTAATATGTATTTAAATTTACAGACCTTAACACCACAATATGCATGTCTATTACTTTTTTTCATGTTAAATAAAGGAGTCCTACTCAAAAAATTGGGACTCAATGGGTGTTCAGGAAAAAGTGAGATCCAGTGGACTGGAGAATTTATGAAAGATTTGCCAAAAGTATAATAAGGGAACATAAAATGTAACTCGAACAATGAATTGAGCTAGTATTTTCTAGCTTAAAAAATAAACTGTTCCTTGTTCTAAATTCACCTCCATATCTCTGCTCCCTCTCTCAGCAAAACTCTAAAAACTTTTAAACGTTTTCTGTGGTTATAGACTCCATCTTTCTATTTTCCATTTCTCCTTCTATCCATTCATTTGGGAGTGCCATGGTCAAGATCACCAGTGACCGACCTTGTGTTGTCAAGTCATATATCTGTTTGTACCTTACCTGAATTCTCAGCACTGTTAAAGCGATTGACCACTCCTTCTTTCTTGAAGCCCTCTCTCTGTTGGCTTTTGTGACACTCTACTGCTGGTTTTGCTCCTTCCTACCTTACTGGCTTCTTTAGTTTCTCTTCTTCTGCTTGACCTCTAAATGTTGGAGTGCCCCCAAGGTTATGTCCTGGGGCTTTTTTTTCTTCTCTATCTATATACTTTCTCCAATGAACTGGGGCCAGCTGTCTCTTCTCTCTTCCCTGAGTTATGAACACTTTCCCTGAGTTATGTCTTTGTGCCAGGGACATTCAACTCTTTAACTTCAGCCTCGAACTCCCCTCAGAAACCAGGATCAGTACAGCTACCTCCCTACTTGAGATCTCTACATTGGTGTCCCGTAGGCATCTCAAATTCAACATGGCCAGGACAAGCTGACCCTCCCACTCCAACAATTACTCCTCATTTCGACTTCTCCATTCCAATAAAATGGCACCACGATCAACCAGGTATTCAAGGCAAACTCAAATGACAAGCCTTTTTCACTTAATAGGACTTTGTTTTTTTCTCAGGAAGACAAAACAAAACACTGTCTTCCAAAGAATTTTGATGTCATAATATTGTTTTAAGTTCAAGAGGTAAAAGGAAAATATTTACTCTTATTTTTTCCACGTATTTTCATGAAATGAGTACACTTTTTCCTGCAATAGGGCGGCTCCTCTTAAATCCTTCATATGTAAAATTTATCCATCTCTATTGATATTAAATATCCACAGTTTCAAGGTGACAGTTGCTGCTAAAATCATTCTGAATGTAGAATATTTATAGGAGTAATAAGGTTTAATCCCTGTATGATGTGAAATTCAGATTGGCATCAGGTATCTAGAATTAAAAGTGCAAACTGTTAAAATCTGTGCGATATTTGAGAGTGATCTGTGTGTGCCTGACTGATGAAAAGAGTGGGAAGGACAAGAGTGAGTTGAGAAAGATTATCATTTAGTACACTGAAATTATAAGATCAGCAAATGCATTCTGAGAATAAAACTCATCATGGACTTGACTTTTGAGCTGGTAGTGGCCCAGATGGACAGACAAGGCCAAAGGGGATTGCTGTCATCTCCCTATTATATCTGAAAGAGTTTTCTTCCTTCTTTTGATTTCTTGGTAGCAAACTTGTGACATTTTTAGCTTTCTCAAACTTTAATGTATCACATTTAATACATTTTATCAAACTCTTGCTGAGAGGAAAACAGCGTGGACCAAATTGAAGAGAAGGTGAGGTGAGCTCTCTGAAAGGGAAGAAAGCAGCCCACGACTAGAGTGATATCTGGGAATACACCGTGCAGCATCATCGTCAGGGGAGCGCTGGTTTGCTGAGTGTGTGCTGTGCTAATTACACACCTGCAAGCTGGAGGTCCCTTCCTCCAAAGGTGACCTAGGCTGTCTTACCCGGCTCACCTGTCTCTGCATCTCACGAGCCTTCAGAGATTATTATCACCTGTTTACACAGCCCAGCTTGTGATTTTCATTGTTGGGAGGAGGGTCCTCTGGTGAGGTATCAGGAACTCCAAGTGGCTGAGCGAGAGGGTACTGTACATAGAGGGAGTATGACCTGGAGTTGAAAGTCAGGGTGAAATAAGTGAACCCGTTTTTCCCATTGAGTCTTACTTATTTGTTTCCCAGTCTGTTTCTTTAGTCTTTGGAAGAATAAACATAAAGATCATCAGACTGTGGTCTCTGGACCAAGTGTATTAGGGAACTTGCTCAAAATGCAGATTTCTGGGTCCTAAACCAATCTGCTGAATCAGGCCTTCTGGGGACAGGGCTGGAGAATCTGCATTTGGAAGAAACTCTCCAAGTCTCATACACAGTGAAAAGTTTGAGAACCACTGGCATTAAAAGCCATTTTCTGGAACTTATTTTCCATATATTTGTATCAGAATGAAGATGATATGATTCTGATGAAATTCTGAACCAGGGAGAATGAATGAGTACAGAGATAAAACAGCATATTAAATTTCATGTGTTTTTGTGACTAGGGTATTAATGCTTCCTTGATTGATAGGAGAAAGATTAAATGCCGCAGTTACCAAAGTCTGAAAGGACTCTGTAGATTCTGGTTGTTAAAGGATGATTCTGAGAACACGTTGTTTATCTTCAGAGAGGAAGACTTACACATTTTGTAAAAAATGTCAAACAGTTTTCATGATTTTGCCCTCTGGGCACACTGTCTTAAATCTGCCTTCACTGTTGTATAAAATGAGGCTCTTGGGAAAAATAAATGCTTGGTTAGAAATGCTAAGAAGTTCCAGGTTTTCTTTCATATGCAGTTAAACAAAAAGTTCCCTATTGTCACGGAGGATTGAAGATAAAAAGTCAGATAAAGATAGAGTTTACTTTATTAGCTTGTATGTTTCCTTCTACCTCCTAGTTTGATTCATTTTCACTACCTCCTGTCTTCAATTTGTTGGTTTCAGAATGTGACTGAGTTCAGTTTATGAAGATAAGGTTTATGCATGTAGAAGTGAAGTTTAAGTTTTGCTTGCATGAGAGGTTATGTTTCCTATGTGGTTAATACGAAATGTAAACTGGGCAACCAAAGCAACCGTGCTGTTTTAAGACTAAACAGAAAGAGCTAAGGAGCATTTTTAGTATAGGTATATGGAAAACTATTCAAGAAAAACAAAACTAAAATTAAAAATTAGACTAACACTAATTAAAATGGGCACTTGAAGCCAGAAAATTCGAAAATCTCTCTCCATTGCAAATTATACCTAACTTTAGATAATATTTCAAAAGATTGTATCACGTTTCCAATAAAAAAGTTAAGGTGACATCCAGTACTTTCACATTCATTTTATTTAATTCAGCTGAATTCTTTCATTCATTTGAGGCTGTCAGTACTGATGTGGCTTTGTAGTTATGGAATCTGAAACGTGAACCCATTGAATCAGGAATCAAGATGGTGCTGAAGCTAAAGCTAGGAGTGCGACCTGTGGCCGATTTGTTTTGTTTCCTTTAAATAATATTGTTATTTTTCTTTACAAAAGTTACAACATGCACACAGCCAGATATTCTGACAATAAGAAAGTGTACAAAGGTCATCTTCCTATCACCTGGAGGTAATCACTGTTTGCATTTTGGTATATGCTACATATTTTTTCTTAGTATGAACGCACACTGACATTACCCATGTGTATATATGTATATATTATATACATGTGTAATATTCGTATATATGTATATGTACACACATATACAGTTGTGTGTGTGTATATATATATGTATATATACACGCAAGTGTGTATGTGTAGGTATGCACACATCCAGTATGCTGTTTAGTAATTTTTTTTGCCAAACAGTATTTTATAGACATCTGTTGTATACGCACACACACGTATATATAATTTTCATCCCATTCCATTTATGATTATACTTTTGCACAGTATTCTGTAGTTTGCATGTACCATAATATATTAAATGATCCCATTAATTATGGGCATTTAGGTGGTTTCCACTGTTGTAATCAATACACTGAAACCCCTTGTCTGAATATTTTCTTAGGATAAATTCCCAGAAGTAGAATTACTGGGTTAAAGGGAATGCCCACTTAAAAAGTTGAGATATATTGTAAGTTGCCCTCAAAAGTGTTGTGCCATTTTATACTGTTATTAGCAATGTCTTGAGGGTGATAATTTTGGAATATTATGCATAATCCTGGGTTTTGTTAATCTTTTAAATCTTTGTAAATATAGCATGTCAAAAATGAACTTTTTTTTTTTAAATGAAATTCTTACATTAATTTTCATTTGTTTGATGCAGTATCTTGAGATTGCTTCAAGCTTCTATGTGCCCTGACTTGGCAGGTAGTGGCTGGAGTTCTTAAGACAGACAAGGGAAGGGATGATCTCACGTGGTCACTAGGTAGTTAGTGGACGTTGTCTTGAGGACAACGTCTTGTATTTGCTGGATAGAAAGTCTCGTCTTTTTTTCCTTCTAAACTTTCTCTTTTAAGGCTCAGTATAAATAACTCTTTTAATCCTTTTTTTCTTTGCTAAATTAATAGCTTATTTAGTCATGGGCTTAATGGCCATCAGGAAGAGTCCAGATCTTTGAAATACAAATGAACTCATTTGCCTACCATAGGGCTGTGGAGAGCTCAGACCTGTTCCCAGAAATACAAATTCTGGCTTCCTAAAACTTGAATGGGGCAAGAGGGGATGGGAAATTCTTCCATTCCTTCTTGAAGGTCCCTTTCTTTCTCCCTTCCTCCCTCACTTCCTCAATTTCTCTCACTTCTAAAGGGCTCCTTTTAGAATTTCTGGCCCTTTTGTTTGTATTAGAAATCCCATTTTTGGCTAGATTTTGGTCTTTTGTGCTTCACAAGACTTAGAAGTTTAGGAAACACTTGACTCTGTGTGTTTTACCGCAGAACTTTGAGATCTTGGTGGATACGTTTAATTCATATCTACGTGATCACTTTTGGTCCTGCCCCCAAACTATAAAGGAAATATAATTCCCAGGTAGGAGAAGCAACACACAAGATTTCTGCCTTGTACAACAAAACTGTTACACTCGACAGTTATTGGATTTTTAAACTTTGGTTTCTTATAAAAAACAATTAATTCAGATCAACGCTCATTTGATTTAGTCCAATGTTGCCTTCATAGTATCTTTTCCTGCTTTCTGCAGGCATTCTTACACCGGATGAACCAGTGCGCTGCGTCGAAACTTGACAAAAATGTAACAGAAGAAACGGTGAAGGTGAGGAGGTGCCCTCGACCGACCCCAGCACAAGGTCCCCTCAGATGAAATGTTACCCGTGGGATGTTGCCTCAGGGCTCGTCAACTTGTCTCCACTTCCGGGATAAGTTCTGTACCAGTCACCAGTCATTGTGTGGCCAGCAATGAGAAAAAGGGAAACTAGGGTTTGGGAAAAGAAACGGGGGTTATGAGGATGGTGTAGAAGACAGAGAGGAATTTTTGCCAAGACCTTGGAAACGTTTGAAAGGAGGAAAAAGGTAACCCAGAGTCCAAGAACCTTCATGTTTCTCGAGGGGAAAGGAGCTGAACCATGTGTGAGGGAATTGCTAGAGGGCCTGGGCGGCAGGATGTGGGCACATGCAGCTTCTAGTCTCTGACCCCTGCAGAGCAAACGATTTGGAGGGTCCACTGGGGCAGAAGACGTCCACACAGTATCTTCAGCTCACAAATGTATAAGCATTTCCTTTTAAACTGTAGGGAAGGAAAATTGTGAAGAGTTTGGGGGGAAAAAGGGGGGGATGGTAAATGAAAATTAATTGTGCTCTAGTCATTATTCATTGAAACTGTATAAATCATCATTGATATTTATTTTGGATGCCAACTTGCTGTTTTATTTTACGGAAAATAATTCCCAAGGATTTTATAGGCACATCTGTTTACCATTAAATTCAATAGTAACGTTTACATTCTCCTTACCATGGAGTGTTTTAGTTTGGGTGCTTTTGGTTGCAAGCAAAAGACACCTGTTACTCAAAGGGACATGAAGGTACTTTGATTCCCATAGCAGGGACTTCTATGGGCAAAGAAGCCCTTCCCCCAGAGCCTGCCAGCCATTCTGCCCGCACTGTTTTACCTGCAGCCCGCTGTCCTTAATGGGGTGGGACAACGACCATGCTTGGGTTCAGTTACTCAGGGTTGTCCTGAGAGCCGGAGCTAGGTTCCCGGTTCCCAGAATTGTGTGGGAGGGTAGAGGATGTCCAGACAGAATGGGTGCTCTGCCAGCCGGGGGTGGGGGGGTGGGAAGGACAGCTCTCCACCGACATTTTCAACTTGAAGAGAAAATACTCCACTCCCATAGAATTTTTTAAAAACTTGCCTCACTATTGCACTTACACATTTATTTACAGATGCTGTTCTCAAACATTGAAGATATCCTTGCAGTACATAAAGAATTCTTAAAAGTCGTGGAGGAATGTTTACATCCAGAACCTAATGCTCAGCAAGAAGTGGGAACCTGCTTTCTTCACTTTGTAGGATCAATTTCTGTTTATTTTAAAAGCTTTTCCCCCTAAAATTTCAAGTTTCACTTCTGGAACAGTAGTATGTGGGAATTCAGCATTAGAAGTAAAATCTGACACCAAAAGTTTGGGGTCTTTTAAGGCCAATGAAATCTTCCACTTAGAGCCAAAAAAGGGGAGAGGGCCTCACATCATCCATTTTATTCAGCGAAGAATAAACAGGCTTTTCTTTTTCCCAATGAGTTAGTTTTTTGCATCCTCTGTAGCTTTGAATTCTAATGAATATTCAGGCTGTTTCATAATGAATGGATTTTTATGTTTCCCTCAAACATAGAGCATTTCTCTTTTGAGGCAGAAAATCCTTACTTTTACAATGATGCGATGAGCCTTTTATTGGTCAAAACATTCCCTTGTTAATCGACTTGTGACTAACCTGGAGGTGAACAGACCTGGTCCCTCTAGGTACACATATAGCCTGCATCTGAATTTTTCTCAGAGGCTTGTACTGAACAGTGCCGAAGAAGAACAAGCCAGTAGTTGGTTATTTCAAATTATATGTCATGCTTGTATGATCATTTTCATCCCTTTGCACATGATAGCTGAAATTACTTATGCAATCGATTTGCAAGGTACAAAGCCACCGGTACGGTGAAAATCGTTTTCAGAACTAAAGGGCGTTCATACTGACAAAAGAAAAATAATGCTGCTATTTCTACCACTCTGCTGATGCTAATTTTCAGAATATCAATTTGAATCCACTTACTTATCAAAATGCTATGCAAGTAGTGTTTTATTTAAAAATGTATAGGAGTATTTTGTCATAGAAATCAATTTTCATTTATTTTTGATTTCCAGTCTTTTATAAAGTAATGATATGGAGTTTCTAGATCTATATTTCTGTATGTGGTGAGCAGACTCTGTAAATGTTATTTTTAGAATCAGAAAATATTCCATAAAAATAATTATATTAAAGGGAGAGACTCCTTGGGTATAGGAAGGTCAAGGTTTCGTTGGGCAAAACTATAAACCACGTGTGTTGTATCCACTTAATCCAGACTGTTCCCTTTCATGAAAGAATGCACATCTCCTGCCAGCTGGAGTAGTTGCTATCTCAGTGCTGGGCTGTACATGGGAATCTTGCACCCTGACATCCATTTCCTCAGTAACACACTATGAATCTGTCAGCCATGAATTTAGTTAAACTGTTTCTGAAGTTTGTTTTCTTCTGGTTTATCCCATCTCTTGAAATAAGTAATTCAATACATTTTCTCCTGGCTGTATAAAACAGCACTCTGTGTTTCTAAATACACGTCTTTGAAATTTTAGAGGACGCACTTCTGTTCCACTATTCAGTCACTACATTTTCTGTGTCTGCCTCTTTTACTGGGATATATTTACTGGGATATTTGATAGATATTGATCATAGATACTTGGAGAAAATCTTACAGATGGAAGGGAGCTTTAGAGATCAAGATGGTGTGAAATTTCTCCTTTTATGAAAGAATCCCTTCTATAGGATCTGTGAAGGTTGTTGATCTTGTTTTTACTTGATCACTTTTAGTTACAGCTCTAATTGTTAGAAAATCTCTATATTAATCCTGAATCTGCCTATCACTGCCCATCATGACCCTTGCAATTTCCACCCAGTGGTCCTAGTATTGTGTTTTGGAGCTACAAAGAGTTGTAAATCCTTTACAATAAATAGGACAGCTATTTGAAGTAGCTACCATTCCTTACTTTTATGTACTAACAAATCTCTCTCTCTGAGATGACCTCTCAGATGTAATATTTTCAGGGTCTGTCATTATCTCAGTCGCTTGTTGCTGACTATTCTCCACTTTGTCAGTGTCCTTCTTAAACACAACTGTCCAGATTGGTGCATACGACCTGCAGGGTACTATGTCCTGTTGCTCTATGGTCTGGCACATGCTTTTCCCTCCACCAAAAATACTTTCTTCCCTCTCCCTGCTAGGGAATCATGGATTTATGTCTCTGTATCTTGCCCACATATGACATCTTTTTTAAAGCTGTGTCTGAATCCTCCCAGCAAAGCTAAGTACTCTCTTCTCTGTAATCTGCTACCACGTCGTTCATTTAATTTTTATTGCATACATCATATTGGATTGTAATTAATATAAGTCTATCTCCTTTCCTAGACCATTCTTCATGGATCAGGGAAAATAAACATACTTATATATACACATAGTATAGCTCTTGAAACATAGTAAACATTTAATAAAGTTTGTTCATAAACTCACACTTAATATTTCAAAATGGCTAATAAAATGACTAACTTATTCTTACTTGAATTCACAGAAAGACAAGTTTCGTATCTACGACGAATATTGTAGTAATCACGAGAAGGCACAGAAATTGCTTTTTGAACTTAACAAAATAAGAACAATCCGGACATTTCTTTTGGTAAGTACATATTTACGTATCACTGTATACTGTTATTTGTTGATAGCCCCACTGAGAGCCAAGGAATAGCATCCGTGTGGTGTAAAAAGTGCTTGTACGACATCTGTTTTTAACATATCCCTGCTAGGAAGCTAGAGAGTCATTTGAGAAATGTAAGAAGTGAGACTGTAAATCAACTATATTTCTCTCTATATATGCTCTTAAAATCACACACACACACACACACACACACACACACACACAAATGAAATGAACGAAATGAAAAGAAGTGAGAGTTGGGAGAAGCTTGTTTATGGGGAAACACTGTCATGCCCTCTCCTGGTTGATTATGAGTTGTGAAACCGCAGGTTCTTAGTGAGCGAAGACATTTGTGCCAGAGTTCACAGTTGCTTTTATATCCCTCAGCTCCCTAGAGCTTCATTTACTTCTGCTGAGAGAGCTCTAAGTAGGGCAGTGACAGGAAGGAAATGCATCATGGGGATGGTAGAAAAGAATTTTCAAGATTGACTTTTCTCCTACATACGTTCCATATTCAGTGTTCATAAAAAGCGCAAGAATCTGTATTTAATTTCTTCAGGATCGTACAAATAAATGCATAGTTTGACAGTTTCTTGGACATTGTAATTGCCAGTGAGAACCACACTGTAAATAGAATTCAGTGATATTTAACGAATTGTGGAGTGGAACAGACATCTCCACGATCCAGTTTTAGAGTCTGGATCAGCTCATTTAAAATGAAAAATAAAATGCCCATTTACAGCTCTTTTCCACTCACACCATTAGCTCCAGGCAATCATCGATCTGCTTTCGATCTCTATAGGTTTGCCTTTTCTGGAGATTCCGTATAAATGATTTGTACAATATAATCTTTTGATGCTTGGCTTCTTTTACTGAGTAAAATGATTGTGAGGTTCATCCTTGTTGTGGCATATATCCACATTCTATTCATTTTTATTGCTGAATAATATTCCATTGTATTTTGTTTATCCGTTTGCCAGTTTATGAACATTGGGTCAACAATTGACTATGATAATGATGGACCTTGAAGATCCTACATATGAGATGTCATTTCAGAGAGAGAGATTTCTTAGTAAAGTCAGGAAATGTCAAGTTTGGGCAATTCTGAGGAATGCTGTTATGAATATTCATGTACAAGTCTGTGTGTGGACATACATTTTCATTCTCTTGGGTAAATACTAAGAGTAGAATTGCTGGATCAGAGTAAGTTTATGTTCAGTTTTTTTTTTTTTTTGTAATTGCTCTAGGGACTACAATATGCATCTTAACTTAGGAAGTTTATTTCCCTCAGGTTGGTTATTGTTTTTTGTTGGTTTTGTTTTCAGGAACTTGTCTCGATTTAATTTGAGAATCTGTGTCTTTTGTATACGCAGCTGCTGCTATGTCTGCTCAGTTTTTGTTTTATAGCTTAGCCTTTCTTTTTAGGGGTCACTCCTCTGACTGGTTAACTTAGTGGGCAGCTGGGGATTTGAAAGAGGTGATCGAACATCATAATCCATATGATTTGTGGGTCTGTGTGTGAGTGTCGCGGGCGACACATTCACAGGCCAGGCAGTTTTCAAGTCAGATCTGGGTTTTTTTTCTCCTGGGGCCATCTCAGGTCCTCTCTGCACGTGAATAGTCTGACGTTTGCCCCGGACTGCAATCTCAGGCTAGCAGAAATGTGAGCGCTCCCCATTTTTCTTGGACAGCGTGCTAATTTTATTGACAACACTCCTGGGTGTGGGATTTTTGCCCTCTGCAGTCCCCTCTGGTAGCAGGTTTGCAGGGCCAGTGCTACTGTGACAGGACTACCATGCAGGATGAGCTGAGGATGGCCCTGGGGCTGGGGGCATGTAGGGGCAGGATGGGAGGAGCCCAGGCAAGAATGCCACCAACTCCCCTGTTCTTACCTGAAGTTCAGCAGTTTTTCATGAATAAACATTTCTCAGTTTGTTGTTTGACTTCAGTTGATTACCAGAGCCCTTAAACTGTTGTGTTTTTTTTACAATTTTGCTCGGTATAACAGTTGTTTTGGGGAAGAGAATTTACTCATCTCTTCTCTCTGCCATGGCCAGAGGAAGTTCCTGTGCCCCTGGACCAACGGGGCTCTCTTTGAACTATCAGAACTTTGCTGTCTTACTGAGGGCACTCTGTTCTCAGCAGAGCTGGCTCTCCACTAAATAAATGTCACAATTCCAGAGTGCTGGTTTTTACAAGATCCTACAGCATAGTCTGGTAGGAAGACCCTGGCTTTTATAGTTCTTGCCTTGGCACTAAGTGGCCACTAATTACCCGGATGACTTGAGGAAATTCATTACATGTCTGATGTCGTTTTCCGTACTCATAAAATGGGGAGAATAACAATGACCCTTTGAAAAACATTAAGGATTTACATATTTGGGGTGATGATATTATATTTTTGGTTACTTGCATATACTGTCACCTGAGTAAGTTTTTAGGATCAGTGGAATCTCTAGCAGCTTATGTAGGGAACATTCTGTCTGTCTACATAAGGAGAAAGCTGGCTCTCATAAGCCAGTCTAATAAGGACCTACCGTATAGCACAGGGAACTCTACTCAATACTCTGTAAAGACCTATACGGGAAAAGAATCTACAAAAGAGTGGATACATGTATATGTATAACTGATTCACTTTGCTGTACGGCAGAAACTAACACAACATTGTAAATTAACTCTACTCCAGTAAAAGTGAAAGAAATAAAGTGGCTGCTATGAAGAGAGTTTGTAATCTATACAGTACTAATAGACAAGGAAATAAAAGTGGGTTAGACAGTCATGTGTTCCTCAGGGTGCTTCAGCCCAGGGCTAGGTAGAGGGGGTGGCCGCATTTATAAGGAGTGCTCACTCATACGGGGACACTGAAACATCACTGGAAATAGAATGGGATGTAGATCGTTGTGTTACATAGGGTTCCTCTGGGGACAGTACCATACACAGGTGGAAAGAGTATTTTGATGACCTGATTGCAGTAGGGGTTGAAACCCCCAAAGAGCCTGTTTGAATGAGACACTTCTTTGCTGCTGTGTCTTCTAAGGTTTCTGGTGAAGTGAAAGTCATGGTGCTGGTTTTGCCGAGTTGGTTGAACAAATTGGAGCTGAACTCAGTTGCTCAGGGCAGTGGGGGGCTGGTCTGCTTACATCACTCTTCCTTTTGCTTCCTTTCCCACTCAGCACTCGGCCTCTCCTCTCAAGGAATGTAGGACAGTATTTTAAAGAATAGTGGTATAAAGGTTATAAATTATCAGTATGATGTTTGAAGAGCTCTTTTCTTCCTTAGTCAAATATTTATTATCGGCTTCCTCTGTGCCAGTCACCCTGATAGGCACTGCAGAAACAGGTTTTGACATAAGTCTCCAGTCTGTTATTTTAGGGAATTCCCTGGCGGTCCAGTAGTCAGGGCTTGGAGCTTTCACTGCCGAGGGCCCGGGTTCGATCCTGGTCAGAGAACTAAGATCCCACAAACCGCGTGGCGTGGCCAAAGAAAAAAATCTGTTTCTTAAAGTTTTTTAATTAAAAAATTGCTTTTAACATCTTTATTTGAATTTTTTTTTTTTGCGTTGCTGCTTAGACCGCAGAATAAAGACCTGGTGTTTCAGAGGATCAAGCCTGTGTTTATCGAGTCGGTTCCCTTGACCATTACTTTCAGTAAATGGAAGCTGCTTCTATTTCGTCTCACTGTGATTGCTGATTTTGAGCTTTCTCCTTCCATCTTGGCTCTGTGGAGATCATATCTGACATCCTTCCCTGAGACTGCCTGGCCAGTGTCATTGGTGAGGTATTATAGCTTGAAGTGACTTAGAGATCACTGGATTAAAACAGGCCAGTTGTACAGAGAGGAAAATTACAATTTTGAAATCCGTCCAAGTTGCATCACGGGCCAGTGGCAGAGCATGGGTAGAACCCAGTTGTCCTCAGTCCTGATCTTCTGCAACACCACGTGACCTCCCCCTATAAGCAGGATGTATGTACGTATGTGTACGTCTATTTATTCATCCATCAGTACATTCTTTCATCAGTACGTTCATCCATCCATTCATCCATCTATCCATTAATTCATTCCTCCATCTCTGTCTCTTTCTTTTTCCTCAGACGTCATACTCAGGTGAATGTATGTGAATTCATTTTCAAGATAAAGATTCAAAACACATTTTGGTTGCTAACTAATCTGAAAGGCAAAAGTATTTCCTTTTTCTCCTGTAAACTTTCTTTGTGACTGAATGTGCTTTTCTCAGAGAGAGAAGCTATATAGGGACATGCTTTCACAGGTTTTCAGCAGAAAAGTTTATGACAGAAAAAAGTTTCACCACCTCAGGCTTAAAAATGTACATAATTGTCTTTATTTCCACCCCAGAACTGCATGCTACTTGGAGGACGGAAGAACACAGATGTCCCCCTGGAAGGATACTTAGTAACACCAATACAAAGAATATGCAAGTACCCTCTCCTTTTGAAGGTACTTTATGTGTTTACTTCATTGTCGCATTTCCCTTGTACCTGCATATTTTTGCTGATGATCTTTAAAAAAATTTTCTTTTAAATAGTGTGACATTCCAAAGAAAAGGCAAATACAGTTATTGGGAAAAATAGCTATTTTGTCAGTAATTTATAAAGAGAGTGGGAAGCAAATGTCCTCGGAAAACACTTTTAGTGCTCTTTGTAAAAAATATGCTTGTTTGAGTTTCCTTCAGCGTAAATGCATTAGTTTCAAGATAGATCCCATTAAGTACATTATGATCAGTTTATATAGTGCTTTGTCTACAGGGTTCCTTATCTTAAGTAAATTTGCTGTTGGCATATATATTTTTCATTTCCCCAAACATTGGTGACTTCTTGATGCTAATGAAGTTAAGGCCAAGTTACATAATTTCAGAGCCTGGTTTTTAAATCATTATTACAGGGAATGGTGTGGGTCACATGGGATAATAAATGATAGAAAGTGGAAAGACAGTGCTAAGACAACACTGCCTCTGGAAAACAGGAAATGTCTTACGGTCGTAGGTCCATCGCCTCATTACAATGACCAAAAGTTTTATTATCAGAAACATATTATAATATACTAATTACTGCTTATACTGCAAGGGTCTATGAATAGATTAGAACAGCAGTTCTGGGAAGGATGTTTTTTGGAAATGTAGCATCTGAATAGACAGTTTGGGGTGGTGGTTGAACATTTGAGTTCTGAGTTCAGATCCTATGCATTCTGCTTACTAGCTGCATGACTGAGCTTGTAATCTAACCTCTTAAAGTCATGGGCTTTATTTATGAAACAGAAAAGATGATGATGACATGATGAAATTATAACATGTATCTAAAAGAATGTATATATGTATGCATATGTATATCTCTGTGTATACATGTGTATGCATATACATAAAGGAGTACCTAATAATTAATTGAGGTGTTTTATACACATCATTTAGCATAGTATGTACTCCATAAATGTTAGCCATTATTACTCATGTATATTTGATTCTTTTAATATATTAATATATTAACTACTTCTTAGCTTCTAAATTTAAAAAAAACCTCAGAAATGTTATGGACATACTAACTGGTGTTCTTACTGATTTACTTTTTGAGAAATAAATGTTATGAATTTGAACTAAAATGCATTTTTTCACTACAGGTTTTGTCAGTTGCATAAATTAGGTCTCAGTGAAAATTTACTTTGGAAAGGATTTCTTCTTATTAAAAAAACAAGTTAAAGTTGCTTGTTTAGCTAATGTAGGGAGAAGCTGGCACAGGGATGTCCAGGTCTGCAGAGCTTTGGCATGGGAAGATTGGTGCAAATGTGACTCCCATCTTTCTGGAAGTCCCTTCAGACCTCTGACTTGGTGACTCAGATTGCATGCGTTCTGATCACTCCAGTTATTCCTAGCCCTGATTTTGGAATCCCGAGGGTTTGTTTGTTTTAAGAGTCAGAAGGATAGTGATATTAAGAGAAATATATCAAGTTAAGTGGTTGTTCTAAATCAACTCCTTTCTGGTGAAGGATGACCTCAGGTGACCTCACAGATAGGAACATGGGCATATCCTTGCTTAGGAAGAAAGAGGTCGATTCAGAGCATCTTCAAGAAGTGGAGGAATGACATCTTTTCCCTTTTTTTGGAAGATTATCTTCACAAAGAAACAGGAGAAAGCTACTTGTGTAGTAGATATATTGGTGTTGATGGTTTTCTTTGTTGTACCATTGGCTGAAAAACTGAGCTGGTATTCTGGGATGATCTGCAATGGTTTTATTTATTCAGAGAAAAACATTAGGGGATTAGGCCGTGTGTTAAAGAAAAGATACGTTGGTCTTATTTGTGGAACTTGGAATTATTGGGTTTGGCCAATCAGCGCAAGGTTCATAGCAAGTAACTGACAGATTATTACTAGTCATTTCTCCTGCTGTCTCACATTATCTAAATTCATGTCTCAACTCCAGAGATACCCACCGGGCACATAGACTGCAGGCTGCCTTCGCCACTTCACGTAATTTACAAATAGTTCTACACTTGAGAGTCTCTGCAGAAGCCTGCATATCTCCTTTATGTCCAGCATAACTATTTAAGCCTGCTCTTGGGAGTGATGTAATGTGCATTCTTTTTTTTGTTTTGGCGGTACGCGGGCCTCTCACTGCTGCGGCCTCTCCTGCCGCGGAGCACAGGCTCCGGATGCACAGGCCCAGCGGCCATGGCCCACAGGCCCAGCCGCTCTACGGCATGTGGGATCCTCCCGGACCGGGGCACGAACCCTCATGCCCTGCATCGGCAGGCGGACTCTCAACCACTGCGCCACCAGGGAAGCCCGTAATGTGCATTCTTTTGGTGTTAGTTCTATAGAGTGTGAATATTTTGAATGCAGGGTCAAAGTTTATGGCAGAAATTTCAACAATAACAGACATCAAGAGAGTATAACAACTGCATATTTTCCCACTGTATGTTAACAATTAAGAAAATTCTTTTAAAGACTTGCCTCAGGTTTTCTGTAATTGTTTTAATTACATGATGATAGCAACTGTAGTAAAGAAACAAATGACTAATTAAAAAGTAACGTGGTCACAACTGTCTAGACAGTGGGTGAAGATGTTTAATTTTGTGCTTCTAAACAAGACCTTTTATAAGGTTAAAGATTATTCTAGTTCTGATATCCTGAATGGAAAAAAAAATAAAAAGAAAATAAAAGCAAAAAGAAAGCTGTTGAAGGGTGTATGGAAGTTCATTCATTGCAGAGAATGAACCTGAGTTGTTGGCAAACACAGCATAAATTCCTCCTTTAATGATGGAGTATTGTGGAATTTATAAATTGTTTATTTTACTAGAGTATCAGACTATTTTAAAAATTTGCTTTATTTATGACATTTTTATAGTTTCTCAAAAAATATTAGAAAATAAGGAACTTAAATTGTTTTTGAAATTATAGGACATATTCATTTAAATATTTACTATTCTTTTAAAGGCTCTAGGAAAATGAAATCAACATATAAAGATGTCCTCCTTTTGGAGCAAAGCTCAAACTTATAAAAAATTCCATGCAGTAGGTGAGATATTTGACAATTCCAAAGGAGATGCCTAATTTAGTTTTTTGAAAAAACATCATTTTGAGGGAAACATTAAAGTGAATGCAAAGTGTGCAGAGGGTAACGCTTATTCATTGATGCAGCCTTTTGTTTTTGATCTTAATTTGGTGGAGTTTGTGATGTCACTTCTGAAATTGGCTCTCACGGACTTTGCAGTTTTCATTTCCTGGTCAGTCTGAACCTGCTGTCCCAGAAAGCTGAAGATCAAAGGGCGGTTTGTTTTTTGTGTATAAACAGGAGTTGCTGAAGCGGACTCCAAGGAAACACAGTGACTATGCAGCAGTGATGGAAGCCCTCCAAGCCATGAAAGCCGTCTGTTCCAACATCAACGAGGCCAAGAGACAGATGGAGAAGTTGGAAGTTTTAGAGGAGTGGCAGTCTCACATTGAAGGCTGGGAGGTACAGTCACTGTACTCAACAATTGAGCTTAAAATAGTTTTGTTATGTCTTCTGCTGTGCGTAGAGTTACTGGCATTGGATGGAACCATAAATGGTCGTTTTCCTAGGTAATGCTAGAGGGCTCTAACTGTTTCCGAAAAGTGCTGTCATTATTCTTTTTAAATATCTTTAAAGGGGCGGTTAATTGACTTAACTTCAACCTGAAAGCTTTACGATAGAGCCAATCAAAACTGTGTGTGTTATAAGCTTAAATAGTTCAGTATTTGTGCATCATGACAAATCTTTCTCCTGTCTTAACTTTGGTCAGTAATGCATAATCGTAGCCTGGGTCCTGGAGAGAGTAAAGAAGGGGAGTAAGGCTCCAAACCTGTGCTGTGATATTATTATTTTCAGACTCTAAGTTAGGTATTTGATGAAGAATTTCATTTTAAGTCCACTTCATCTCTCTAAATTTGAACTTCTTCATTTCTAACATGAAGGAACTGGCCATGACATGATTTTTAAGGTCCATTCAAGATGAAAAATTTTATGGTTTCATGATTCGCTAAAGAAAGATTTTTTTAAATGACAAAAAAGCAAATGAAGAGTGATATTCAGAATCTGTAATATGTTTTCAGCTACAGTAATTTGTATCCCAGTTATTTCATGGAGTTGGAGCCCTATATTACTTTAGCACTATGTAAAGGATAAACTAAAATTCTTTCTTTAAATTGACTTAATTTACATGATCAAGAGCTTTCAACTAGGATAATTTCTTATGGTTATAAAGTAAGCAATTAAGATAATATTTTTAAAGTGTAAAGAAGATTTAAAATGTCCAGCCAAATATTGTATCACACAAATCAAGGGGATTGCTTTTATCTTTAGGGCTATATAATTGACTGGTACATTTCTTATCTTCAGTGTTGGTTTCCATTTAGATATAACCTTACATCCATTCAGATTTGCAAAGAAACCTCAAACATTGACCCCAGGGAATGCTCCTATTTATCCATTCTTTGCCATTAATCTTTTAAAATGCTAACTGACTTAGTTTCTTCCTCATCTATATTCTTTCATTTCAAGTGTTCAGGGTGACCCCTTATTTCAGCATGAATGCTACTTATTTCAATCAATTAAAATGGTTGTGTGTTTTACAGTTGATTCATGATGATAATTCCTTTCCTGGGGGCAGTTGTCCTGCTGGGCTGAGAAAAATAGATGAAAGTTTGCTTTTGCCATTCTGTTGTCACTCAAACATCAGAAGAAAAACAGAACTTGTTTTAAATTGCAGGATTTGTCAGTGACTTCTGCCAGGCCTTTGACCAAAATAAAACTCTTTTAGGTTCTCTAGGGAAATGGAATCTGTCATAATTTTGTTTCCTCCTCATGTATCAGTATATCCTAAAAATTGAGTCTCCTTTAGAAATGGGAGAATCCTTAAAAAGTGTTGCTATTTTTTCCACTGTTCATGGCCAGTTACTCAAAGGAAGAGTGCTTGTGTGGTCCATACTATGTCATTTGTAGCCTATAGCGGTGGGTGCTTCAACCTCACCAGCCTTGGTGGATTTACAGCACTTGGAGTGGGAGAGAAAAATGGAGCCTGGGGACAAAGGAGACTGGTGAGAGGAAATCTGATGTGACCACAGTTCCAGTGGGCACAGGGGAGATAAAATGAAGGTCGGGTTCCAAAAAGAGAGGCAACACAAATTCTACTTGAGTAGGATTTGAAAATGAGTGCGTAAGACACAGCCATACAGTGACTTGGGAGTTTTGGTACTTTGAGGGGATGCAGCTTGGAGCAGGGTCCAGCCAGTTGATTGGAAACTTGTGATAAGAACCTGATTTCACATCTCAGTCCGCCACTTTGGAGAGATGGGGGAAAGCTGTTATAGTACTCAGACCTGGTCCCTTCTGGGAAGTTTAGGAGGATCTACTATCTGGTAAGACTCCAAAAGTGCACAAATCAAAGGGAGGGATGCGGCCATATAGGATGAATTCAGGCCCTGGAAGGGAGTGGGAATGGTTAGGGCTTTCTGTGAATCGCTAACAGGGATTATTGCTCAGCTTACAGGCAGCTTTATGTATGTTCAGAGTGACTCTCGTGAGGTTAAGACAAGGCCAAGGACAAATGTCTGATGGCATGACAGTCACAGAACAGAGAGTTCCTTCAAGAGTTTTGGAGGTTAGCAGCCTTGAGCTAATGTTGGGTAACAGCTCTCTAACTCCTTCCAGGAGCACCTGCGGACCTTTTAGGACTATCTTAGAGTTGACACTCTTGCTCCAGTAACTAAAATTCTCTTGAATGGGGATCTGAGTCTGATACACCATGACTTTGCATTATTTCCACTTTTGGTGGATTATTATTTCAAGTATGTCACTTAATTATCTAGGGTCTTATTTCCCCATTCATCAAATGAAGGGGAGTAAAATCTCTCCGGTAACTTGCCTTTCTGGCATTTTGTGCTGCTAAATTATCATTACATTCCTTTTATATTGAATTTAAGTAAACAAGCAATTGAAATTTATTGTTCTTAAATCATATGATATAATGAAAAAAGCCTGGCTTTTGTGCAGGTTTGGTTTCCAGTCTGGACCCCTTAGTATGGGGATGAAGCACCAGATCTCTTCGACGTACAGTTTGGGTTATTACAGGAGTCAGTGAAACACATGAAAGTGCTTTGAGCACTGTAAAAGGCTCTGCAGATAACAGGTAGTATTTTAAAGCTTTGGTTCAACCGTTAGATTTTACCCTTGAGAAATCCCCTTTATTTGTCTAATTTATGCACCTAAGTTTATGTTACTTAAGGTTATATGGTCCCAAGCAACAGAAACTAAAAGGAAAATTAATTTAAAAGATATTGAGTAGCTCATGGAATCAATAGAAAAGCTACCCTCTCAGACTCGAAAGGGTATCTAGGCAGTTGAAGCTCTTTGGTGGTCTTATCAATGCCCTAGCTAAAACGAATAGGCACTAGTCATTTTTTCCATCCTTACGTTACTCCATTCAAGATTCAAGATCAAAATCCGAGATTCCACCAATCTTGCATGGGTAAATTTGCTCAGGGGAGGGCAGGGGCCCTTGATTGTCCATCAACCAATTTCCTTTTGGGGAAATGCTGATCCTCCATTGTAGGCAATCCTGGTGAGTCTCTCTGAAAAGTTTGCTGAAGTATTGGGTTGGCCAAAGGGTTCATTCGGGTTTCCCCATAAGGTGTTACGGAAAAAGCCGCACTAACTTTTTGGCCAACCCAGTACTATAATCCCCACTACACAGCTTTTTAAAATGAGGGCTATATAACTTAACCAAGTTCTTACAACTAACAGAGAGCAGAGTTTAATTTGAAAATAGGCAGACTGATTCTAAAGTTTCTATTCCTCATCACCGTGTAATATTCTATCCACTCAGGTACAAGTTTAGCACATTCTTTACATGAAGTTGGTTTTGCTGCTTGCCCTTTAAAAAGTGAGTTGATAGTAGAAATTAGGCTTGCGGTCAGCATTTACATAGTGACTGTACCACAGAAGATCTGTAGTTTACGTGGTCATATTTGAAGTTCTGCTTTTGATTAGTATTATATCTCAGTCATATATCTTATCCAACATTTAAAACATTCCAGCACATATTCTACTGAAGGTAATTGTAGGGCGGTGATCGTGTTCTTGGAAAGAAGTTTGTTAGCTGTTTAATCAGAGTGACTGATTCATTTCTTAGAACAGGACCATGCTCAGTCTGCTTTTGGGTTGATCGATAGTATTGTCATGATAACTAATTCTTTGGCGTCATACTGAACATGGATAAGGGAGTATCCGTAAACATTATGTCATTTAGTTATTCAGCATTATGTCCTTGATAGGACTGTTTGGAACTGATCTCTCAAATCTGGAAAAAAATCACAATAAAAGAGTGGGAATTATTAATAGATGAAGGTGTCGGAAGACATAAGATCAGGATAATTTTTGTGTTTTAGGAAATAAAAAGAAACAGAATTGAAATTTGACACCTCTTGATTACCTTTTTACGTGGAGAAATACAGTGCTACAAGACCATTTTAAAATCACCTCTTGTTGGTTTTGGAATCTCCTTGCTGCCTACATCTGATTCAGTTTGTGTCTGACAGTGTATTGACCTCAAAGTAATGTTCTCTTGTTATTTTATGAGTGTGAGTCTTCCATAGGTTGTGATGAGACCTGATTTCTTTTTGTCCTCTCTACAAGGTGATTTGGTAGATACAAATTTGTCTACTACCTCGAGGCTGAATTGATTTACAGATGGCTCTTGTTATTTAAGGGTAAGTGGTTTAGGAAGACAACCATTGAGAGTGAATCCACTTAGAAAGGAGACCAAAATTTTATAACAAGTGGGAGAGGAGGAAAGCTTGATTGGGACTTTATCTTGGTAAAATGAAAAGTTATATTATTAGTTTGTTTTAGCTAATCTAATATGTAACAGAATTTAGGTTTTTATTTCAGTTAATAATTTGAATCTCAAAAAGAGTGGATCAAATGCTTAGTCTTTTTTGGGGTGGGTGGGGACATACATTTTATGACAAGACTCTGATGAAACAATATGATATTCTTCATTTCATGTTTGACTTTCCTAGTATTTTAAAAAGATTTTTTTTGAAAGAATATTCAAATGCTTCATTAATTTTCTCAAGAGACTCCTCTGGTATTGAAACTGTTCTCTTATGAGACACCTATCTCGTTGTCATTCTAGTCATTTTTCTTTTCTTGCATCATGAATGGGTCTAGCTCTGATAGACCTTCATCTGCCAATGCCTTGTATATGAGTGGGGAAGTTCCAAGGCCTGTCATCTTTTACCTTTTCCAAGATTATGGTTTCCTCTCTGCAGTCAGTCTGTGTTTTCCTGATACTGACATTCAGCATTTAGTTGACCAGATGAGTTAGATAGACCCTGGTGTGAAGCAGGGAGAGCTGATACTGGGGTCAGATAATTAATGAGCAGTTTCATTTGACAGTGATTTTTGCCACCTCATAGCTGTAACACATCAGTCATGAACCCTTATGCAACTTACATTAAGAGAACTTGTTGACATAAAAAAGATGTACCCTTTCAAACAGTCTAGATACGGTTTAGCAATATTATTTTTATTGGGTTTATTGAGAGGAGGGGATTTGTTCTATTATTACAGTTCTTCCTAAATCATGATTGCAATGTTTGAAGAAACATTGGAAATTAGAAAAAAGCCATAAAATAAACATACGTGCTTCTAATTGTCTTTTTTGGCTATTATCATCTTCTGAAAGCTTGCTTTGTCATCTAATGTGTCCCCTTATGAAATTCATCGTGCTTCCACCTTACATTCTGTGATGATGCTTTGAAATTCATTTTTCATGTATACTGACCATATAATTGGCAGCCCATTATATACCTCAAATTATAGATTCAAAAATCATTCAACTTCTTAAATTAGACTCTGAATTGTTACTCTTTTCTTGCTGGATCTTGTTAACACAAGACACACACAAAAAGAAGTGGACCTTGGTGAGGCGTGTTGCCCACATGGACGCCTCTGGGTCCCAGTGTGTATGTCTGAAGTCACTGCTGGATCCATCCATTCGATTGCTCTCTTAACCATATTGGGAAGTGATATTTAAGTGGTGTCCTTCATAAATTTGACAAGGAAAATTACTGGAAAATGATTGAAACCTGAAACCACAGCATGGAATGAACTGTATGAATAAATGTTTAATAATAAACATACATAATCATAAACACACACAGCCATCATCCCTGATATTCATCACTGTTAATTCATGCCAACTCTCATTTCATTAATGTTAAATTATAGCTGTGATCACACAGCATTTAATTCTGTGTTTACATATCTGTTTCTCCACTAATATGTGTGTTTCTTGGGAGCAGGGGTCGTGTCTCATGTTAAGGGTCCCCAGCATCTAGGACAGTGTCTGATACATAGCTGGTTGACTGGTAATTGAATGCAGATATAATTACCTCGTAGTTATGTATTAATTGTCATTGTCTTTTCACTATGTTTTTGGCTCCTTTGGTTCATGGCAATGATTCTGATGTGGTTCTGTTCAGAGTCCAATATTTGTTTCATTATCCCGCTGCTTTGAAGTTCTCCAATCCTCTTTAGCATTCTGTTCTTGTTTATGGTTCACAAATGTACCATGCAAGATTTTTCAGTTTTTTGTATTAAAGTTGAACACCCTGCAAGTGTTTGAAATTCAGTCTTTGTAAAGTCTTTGTAAATTTCTGTAGTACAGGTCTTGTTTCCTCTGTCTAATGGTGGGTTCCCCTTACTACAATTCACCCTTCCCACTGCTGGGCAGTGGTGATGGAGGAGGAATAAATAGGTTTGCACAGCTTGGGGTAGAAAGAGAGAAGCTTTTGGAATGAGAGGATCCTGGTGGGTACATCTCCCACCACTGGTCACAGTTATTTATTTATGATTACTTCTTACCTTGACCTACCAGTTAACCTTCCTTTCCTGGTCTAATAAAAGCAGTCAGGATTAGAACCATGCAGGTAATTTCCTAGTTGGAGTTTTGCTGTATTTAATTCTATATACGTAATTCATCACAAGCAAACAGCCTCTGATTTTTACATGGTAAATGTAGCTTTCTAAAGGGAAATTCGAATTAAAAATGATAAATCATATTGATGATAAAAGTATATTATTTTGGCTCTTTCAAAAATCTATTACGTACATTTTATATATAAATTTTTATTGAGGTATAGTTGACGTACAATTTTACGTTACTTTCTGGTGTAGGACATAGTGATTTGACCTTTGTATACATTGTGAAATGATCACTACACTAAGTTTAGTTACGATCTATCACCATACAAAGTTAACACAATATTATTGATTGTATTCCTGTGCAGTGCAGTGCATCTCCATAACTTATTTATTTTATAACTGCACGTTTGTACTTCTTGATCTGCTTCGCCCATCTCATCCCCCTCCGCGACCACCCTCCCCTCCGGCAACCACCATCTGTTCTCTGTATTTGTGAGTCTGGGTTTTGTTTTATTTTGTATGTTTGTTTGTTTTATTCTTTAGATTCCACATATAAGTGAAATCTTCGGCATTTGTCTTTCTCCCTCTGACTTACTTCACTTAGTATAATACCCCCCAACATCCATTCGTGTTGTTTCAAATGGCAAGATTTCATTCTTTTTTATGGCTGAGTCGTATTCTATTATATATACATATACCATCTCTTCTTTATCCTTTCATCCATTAATGGAAACTTAGGTTGTTTCCATATCTTGGCTATTGGATATAATGCTGCACTGAACATAGGGGTTCCTAAATCTTTTCTGAGTTAGTGGTTTTGTTTTCTTGGGTTAGGTACCTAGTAGTGGAATTGCTGGATCATACAGTGGATCTATTTGTAATTTTTTGAAGGCCCTCCATACTGGTTTTTTTTTAATAGTGGCTACACCAATTTACATTTCCACCAACAGTGTACAAGGGTTCCTTTTTCTCTACATCCTTGCCAACACTTGTTATTGTCTTTTTGTTAATAGTCCTAGTTCTGACAGGTGTAAGGTGATATCTAAATAGAGAGCCCAGAAATAAACCCACAGATAGATGGTCAATTAATTTATGACAAAGGAGGCAGGAATATACAATGGGGGAAAGGACAGTCTCTTCAACAAATGGTGTTGGGAAAACTGGACCATTATCTTATGTGACATACAAAAATTTACTCAAGATGTATTAAAAACTTGAATGTAAGACCTGAAAACATAAAGCTCCTGGAAGAAAACTTAGGCAGTAAGCTCCTTGACATCATTCTTAGTAATGCTTTTTTGGATCTGACTCCAAAAGCAAGGGAAACAAAAGCAATAAAAACAAATGGGAGTTATCAAACTAAAAAGCTTCTCCACAGTGAAGGAAACCATCTACAAAATGCAAAGGCAACCTACTGAATGGGAGAAGATATTTGCAAGTCATATACCCCATAAAGGGTTAATATCCAAAATGTATAAAGAACTCATACAATTCAATAACAATAACAACAAAAAAATCTGATTAAAAATGGGCAGAGGATCTGAATAGACATTTTTCCAAAGACAAAATATAGATGGCCAACAGACACATAACAAGATGCTCACTAATCATCAGGGAAATGCAAATCAAAACCACAATGAGATATCACCTTATTTTAGTTATTTTTTAAGGAATTGCTAAAAGACAGCAGGACTCTAAATCATATGGGTAAAAACATTATTTAAAAATATCTTCATTAAATATGTACAGATACACATTACACTATATGTAATGGCTTTAGGGTAGTTCAAAATTAATGATTTACACAAAGCCCCCTTATTTTTTAAAAACAGTTCTTTCATACCTTCCCTCTCAAATGTTGGTTTGATGATATATCACTACACTGTTAAAATAGCTCATTTTCTTGGGCACTTTTTTCTTCACGATCACAATTTTTTCACAATACCATAGTCTGCTGCCTCTGACATCTACAGAGTGACCCATGAAACAGCCTACAAAGCTAATTTAATAAAATAAACACGCTTTTTAAAATTTTAGAACTAGGAGTGGCCGACTTGCTGGAGATGTATATTAGGAGAAAATGTTTAACACATTGCCTGGCACATTGTAGAAATATTAAAAACCTGACTTTAGTATTCCTCTAGATCACAGTGTTTATTATATATGGTTGCTCAATGACTAAATTTGTATTGGCCAAAGAATAGATATCTAGATTTAAAAATTAGCATCCATTTTCAAAATGAAGATAAAATACTAACCAGGTAAAATAACATTATACAGATTTTAATGAATATTCGGTGATGATGAAATGTACCATAGGTGTAACTGTGATCTGTAACAAATGATAAACATCTTTTCTGTCCTGGGCTCTGGGAAGCAGCTGGGACTACCTGGCAGGGCCCTGTGCTCACCTTCATCTCCATGTTAGCAGGGTTGCTATACTGTGCACTTGAGCACCTGAGCTCAGGCTTCCAAAGCAGTGTTGCTTCAAGTGTTGACAGAATACGACAATGTATCAGAATCTACTGGAATGGTCTGGGACCTACCCCAGATGTACTCAGTTTCCATCTGTGAGGATAGTGCCAGGGAACCTAAAAGTTTTTAGCAGTCCCGTCAGGTGTGTCTTCCAGACTCTGAAATTTGAGCACCATTGTCTTAGAGGCTTTGCTCTCTTCCAGTAATCTGCCCAGCTTGTTTTATTGCTTCCACATTTTTGGTTTTCTAGCTAATTTGTCTGACATGCTCATTTTGATAGACTCTAGTGCTCTTGACTGTTTCCTAGCAATCCGATGTTTGTAATCATTCAATTTCAGTCATTCAATTTCAATTTTGTAGCTTCGCTTCTTTATCCCTAACCCCAGAAACTCTCTTGCCATTTCTAGATAATGAAAAAAAATTGCACGTAATTTTCAAAATATCATAAACCTCATGCATTTCACAGACAAAGCTGTGAGTTTTTTCCACTGCAGAGAAAGGTAGATTATATCATGTAAGTGAGGGAGAAATATGACACATTAGTCAAAAACAGACATTTATTAAGTGTCTGCTTGCAGATAGGATGAATTTGAAGTGAGAGGCATATCGTGATTACACGAGAGACTATATCTGCACTTCATCAGATTTTCTTCAATATTTATAATAATGTATGTACCTCCGTTTCAAAATTTTGTAATGATTTTTAGTCACCATTGTCGTGGAAATAATACACAGGTCAAATCATGGTAAAATCAAAGACACAGTGGACATTCTCTTAGAATGAGGTTTTTAGACAAATCTGTATGTTTTGACACAGAGTTTTTTAAGTACGTAAGCATTTCCCTAGGAATTATGTAAATTATTCATGAAGATATTTCATGTGATGATAGTAGATTACTATGGTAGAAGATAGTAAAGGTGATACTGTATTAATTGTTGAAGTCTGCTGTTAAATATTAAAGACACATCACCTCAGTAATAGAAACGTCTCAGTAGGATTTAGTAAAGCGTGTGTTACGTGTGTATTGTAAGATATACTTTGTATATTTGTGGCAATATGGGCTTGATGTCCTCACCCCATAAAATTACATTAATTGATAATTAAGCAGATGCTTTGAGTTGCTTATGAAAAGAAGTGTTTACCTCGAAGAGGTCAGTTAATCTTATTCTGAGGTTTTTTTTTTTTTTTTGGCGGTACGCGGGTCTCTCACTGTTGTGGCCTCTTCCATTGTGGAGCGCAGGCTCAGCGGCCATGGCTCACGGGCCCAGCCACTCCACGGCATGTGGGATCTTCCCAGACCGGGGAACAAACCCGCGTCCCCTGCATCGGCAGGCGGACTCTCAACCACTGCGCCACCAGGGAAGTCCTTATTCTGAGTTTTGATCGGGAGCTAGGAGTTGGGAACTTATGGTGATGCCTTCAATATAATGTATCTGTATATTAGTGAGAGTTTTGAGAGCTTGCTGTGATATCAATCTGGATTAAATGAATCAAAAGTCAAGCTATTCAAGTATAGGCTAGAGGAAAGAGACCTGGGAGCACTTTGACTAGAGGGGCACTTTGAATCAATTGTAGGATGGGATTGCCATAAATATGCTAATATAACCTTATGCTAAATTAATATTATGTATTGTAGGGGACTGGAGAAATAATAGTATCACTGCTATATTCTTCATTTGCCAGCTCACATCCAAATGATTGTATTCACTTCTGGAGGTGTTCATGTTAAGGGAAACTCTGACAAGCTGGAGAAGGTCCAGAGGAGATCTAGCAGGATCTTCCAGGTTTCTGAAATCAAGCCATATGGTCAAAAGGCAACGGTGTTACAGAGCCTGGAAGGCAGAAGGAAGCATGTTAGCTATGTTCAGATATTGGTCGGCCTTTCACGAAGAGGATATCCACCCAATCCTAGGAGGAAAAATAGCGAGTGAAAATCATGGTAGATTTTGGCTCTACAGTAAGAAAAACCTTTCTGATAATTAGACTAAATAAAGAAATGGACTGTCTTATGAAGGAAGGAGCTTAATTTTACTGGAAGTATCCAGATACAAGCTGGAAGGCCTTTTTTTGTCAAGGCAGGAGTCGGTGTTCTCTGAGGCAGCAAGATGTGTCCACCCTCAGTAACCTGAGAAATAACACTGTCTTTAATGAATTAAACCATAGAGTCAACATAGAGTGAAACACAGCAGAGATCAGAAATAAAGGAAGGAACCTTGCAGAATCAGATCACCTTCACCGTTAGTAATCATAATTGTAATAGCCTTTATTGAGTCCTTTCTATGCGTTAGGCATATGCCGGGAGTTTTGCATATATTGCTTTATTTTCACTCTGACTGTATACATTAAGCCTGATTATCCCTTTTCTACAGTGGTTTGAAGGTATATGAACATAGCTACAGAATCAAAGGAGCCAATGAGATGTTTGACTTGTTGGCATTGAAAGTAGAGAAAAGAGAGAAAGGTCTAGGAGGGAGAGGCACACAGAGAGACAGATAGACTTTGGACAGTCTTGTCCAGGTGGTGGATAGAGTCTCCTAGCCCAGTGCTTACAGAAGCTCCCCTTAAATCCACCTCGCCAAGATTCTTTCTGTTGATGTTTGGCTTTCCAAATGGGTTAAGTTTACAAAGGGAGATTGTTTTAGCCATACTCATGGGACCATTCAGCGTGTATGTCAGTTATCATCAAGAATAATATATCCGCTTTCTGTTTTACACATTGGTCCCCATGAGTCCTTCTTGGACAGTATCTCCCCGGAGGCTGTATATGAGGATGGAATAAATTGCCTCTAGTCATTATAGTTCGCTCAAATTCACATTAAATTCTCCTTATATTTATTAACAAAGATAATAACCACAAACAAGTCAGAAAATGTATTGTTAGTAATTCTTTCATTTAGGAATACATCTATAAATAAATACCTACATATTTAATTTGGGAAACTTACTTGGAAGACTGGTTAATATGAAAATTAGCCTAATATTGGCAGTAACCCTTTATAATGTAATGAATTATTTTCCTGCCTTGGCACTTATGGGCTGCTGTATGGAATAGTCTAAGGTGAAGTGTTTTGTACCTTTTGTAAAATTGCTACAAATAAAGCCACTTTTCGTAAGGTTGTGTAGGTCCCTTGTGCAAGGATCAATATGGTTTCCTTTTTTTTTTTTTACACTTTTTACATTTTTAATACTATTGTATCTTAATTTTTTTCTAAGAGAGGATGGTATTCACTATAAATTAGAAATCATTGCCACTGAAACTGGGATTTATATTGATATTTGATGACATTTTTTGCTTAATTATCACATGACACGGTATATGAAATAGTGTAAATTTTTCACAGATCTCCATTTCTATATCTACCCTTTTGACAAAAGGAAAGAAGAGAGGGAAGCATTTAAAATTTAAAATGTGTTTGTAATGTAGATACTCAGATTAACACAGTAACACTGTCTTAATTAACTTCCCTTTCGGGAAGTTTCTTATTATAGTTATATGAGTTATCTTTTGAAAAAAATTTATTTTTTAATTAAAAAAAGAATTTTATTGACCTATAGCTGCTTTACAATGCTGTACCAGTCTCTGCTGTACAGCAGTGTGACTCAGTTACGCACACGTAGACAGTCTTTTTTTATATTCTTTGCCATTATGGTTTATCACGGGATGTTGAATATAGGTCCCTGTGCTGTACAGTGGGACCTTGTTGTTTATCCATTCTAAATGCAGTAGTGTGCATCTTCCAACCCCAAACATGAGTTATCCTTTTAATTTAAATTTTTATAATTGATCAGAAAAACTATATCTATTGTTATGGTGAAAATATGAAATTAACATTAATGTTCTGAGTTTAAAATATCAAAAATTGAAATTAATGCATTAAGTTTAAAAAGAGTCAGAAATTTGTTCCCGGATTTAAAAAGACCAGGCATGTTTATATTTAAAACAGAAGTATTCTTGAAGAACACACTTAACAGATCTCTACCGAAAACTTCCTTATTTTTGGTCCAACTCAGTGACTCAGGGCATTAGTTATGCTAGTCTAGGTTGTAGAAAAGAGTAGACTACAACATTTATATTGGCTCAAAATAGGCGTTTTTGACCAGCTCACACAACAACCCAATGTGTGTGTTCTGCTCAGTGGGCAGTTTTCCTTTTTTTAAAATAAATTTATTTATTTATTTATTTATCTTTGGCTGCATTGGGTCTTTTTTGCTGCACGTGGGCTCTTCTCTAGTTGCGGTGAGTGGGAGCTACTCTTCGTTGTGGTGCACAGGCTTCTCACTGCAGTGGCTTCTCTTGTTGCGGAGTACGGGCTCTATGCGGTGGCTTCTCTTGTTGCGGAGCACGGGCTCTAGGTGCGCAGGCTTCATTAGTTGTGGCACGCAGGCTCAGTAGTTGTGGCTCACAGGCTCTAGAGCGCAGGCTCAGTAGTTGTGGTGCACAGGCTTAGTTGCTCCGCGGCATGTGGGATCTTCCTGGACCAGGGCTTGAACCCATGTCCCCTGCATTGGCAGGTGGATTCTTAACCACTGCGCCACCAGGGAAGTCCCAGTTTTCCTTTTTTGATACTTCAGGGACCCAGGCTCCTTCCCTCTTGTGGTTCCTTTCAACTTCCAATGGTAAGCACTTGTGTTAAGCATCAGTTTTGTCACTGATCACATGACCTTGTGGGCACTCCATAAAGGTTTCTTTAATGAATGAGTTTGCCAATGCAACTATTAATAACTGTGGCAAGAGGTCCTATGGAATGTTGTTCTCTTTACATAGATTTTTTTTCTTTTTATTTCTTCTTTTTTCTTCCTCTCCGTCCTAGAAGTGGATACAGATGGCCCTCCATATTGCGGGTTCCGCATCTGAAGATTTAGCCAACTTCAGATTGAAAATACTCAGGAAAAATAATTCCAGAAAGTTTCAAAAACGAAACTTGCACCAGCAGCTATTGGATAGCATTTACATTGTATTTGTAACTATTTACATAGCATTAACATTGTATTAGGTCTAAGAAGTAATCTTGAGATTATTTACAGTATACAGGAAGAGGGTCATAGGTTATATACAAATCCTACACCATTTTACTTAAGCGACTGGAGCACCCTCAGATTTTGGTATCTTCAGGGGTCTTGGAAGTGATCCCCCATGGATACAAAGGGATGACTGTATATAAATTGAGACCTGCTAAACATTTAGACAATTTCATGTACTTTGCTATCTGTTCATGGAACTCTTTTTCCAGACCAGGGAAAGAAAGGAGGAGGATGAACGGAGTATTAGGGACATGAATGTTATGAGTTAGTTTGAAATCACCTCCTTTTTAGAGAACAAAGGTGAAATGTGTCATATATGCTGTGTATGCATACATATATAAAACAGCTAAAAGGAGACATAGAATCTCTTAAGAGTAGCTGTATTTAGTGATACTGACCAGGAGGAGACTGGGAGGGAAGGATACCTACGTTCAGTGTATAAATATTTATACTATTTGAACTTTTATCCTGTCCATATATTGCATCTTAAAATAAAAACAAACCACTTTTAAGGAGAAAAAAGAATTACACACAAAAGTTTCTGTTAAGTAATCAGACATTACTTTCTCCGTTTTTCCTGACTTAGGGGTCCAACATTACCGACACCTGTACTGAAATGCTAATGTGTGGAGTCTTATTAAAAATTTCTTCTGGAAATATTCAAGAACGGGTGTTTTTTCTTTTCGATAACCTTTTGGTGTATTGCAAACGAAAACACAGGTAAGAATATAGACAGGTAATAGTTCAGAAACTGTTTATCCTTCGCACAGGTTCAACCTTTCCTCTGTTCCCAGGAACTCATGACCTCATCAGTAAACTTCCACATACTCTTAGCTTCCTCTCCTTGCACCTTGAAGAAAGGGAACGGGTTAGGATTAGAGCCAAGAGATAATTAAATTGCTGTCTCTCTATCTTAATGAGCTTTTTAAAAAATTCCTTTTTACCATCCGTGAAAATGAACCTGTTTATTTCTTGTAATATGCTCTCCTAAATTCTTTGTGTTTGGTAACAAGATTGGGATTAGTAGAAATGGGCTTTAGGAAGATCTAGAAGAGGCTGTTAATTCTACCTGTATGAAACTCTTTAAAAAATTATAAGGTGATTCAAGTTGTTTAGGTGCAATTATTTTTCCCCCAACTTTACTGAGGTATAATTGACAAATAAAATTGTAAGATAAAGTGTACAGTGTGATGATTTATGTATACATGGTGAAAGGATTTCCCCCATTGAATTAATTAACACATCCATCTAGGTGCGATTATTAAAGGCATCAGTTTGAGAATGAGATCTTTTCTTCATTAGAGTTATCTCATCCTTATATATATGCCTGCCCCCAAGGCCAAAGCTTTTGCAAAATTAACAGTGTACAAATGACGTGAACCTTCATGGTCTCATAGCTGTAATTGTTAAATAAAGTAAGCAATAGGAAAAGTTTTACAAAATTAAAATCATGCAGTTTAGCAAATAGCCTTAAAGTATGTACAGTGAAAGTGGACCAAATACATAGTGATTAAAAACGGAAATCACTAAATAATCCTATATGTCCATTCCCTTCCTGAATTGGAATGGTGTGAATATACCATCTGTTTCATTCATTTTAGAATACGTCATCTCCGTTACCATATACTTTCTAAGCTCTAAAGATCTTTCAGAGAGTATGAGTAAACTGAACCTTTTCCGAAACTTCCATAATTTTGTAATTATAGGAGTCAGGGACCGGTGATTTTACTTTAATTCTATAGCTACATTCTTTAAAGAGCAGAGTGCTGGATTAGGCCCCCCAACTCTGGACATTTCTGATGCTATTCATTTTAGGAGAAACTAGTTTAAAAACAATTTATTGTGCGATATTAGATACATATAACATGATATTGCTTCCTTTGGCTTGTTTATGATATTTGTAAGATAGTATCACAGTGTATTGTCTTCTGCAGTTTACATTTTGTATACAATATGGTTTGTAAACTAGTTTGTAAACTATATATCCCTGTGTGTAGCAAAAATTTATTCATTTTAACTGCTGCATAAGAGTTCATTGGTTGAGGGACTTCCCTGGCAGTCCATTGGTTAAGACTCCACCTTCCAATGCAGCGGGCACGGGGCCAATCCTTGGTTGGGGAGCTACGATCCCACATGCCGTGCAGTGCGGCCAAGAAAAAAAAAAAAAGATTTCATTGGTTGAATATATCACAATTTAATTATTCATTCTCCTATCAATGGACTTTAGGGTTGTTTCCAGTTTTTCTGCTATTGCGACATTACTGTACACATATCCTGGTGACCATTAAAATTCATCAGGAGGGAAGTCATAGAATCAAGTTATGCAAATACTCAACACTACAATAAAGAGCAAAATTATTTTGAAACCAAAGGTTTTTCAATTTTGATACTTCAATAGGGTTATTTTCTGAAGGGACCAAAGATCTTTTTATTTAAGCTAAGTGTTACAGTATTGGTCAGACACTTACTTGGATTTAATTTTGAGTATTAATATCTACAGGTCAAGAAAAATATAAAAAACCTGGAAAGAGATCACAGCAAGATCACAAAGAAAATTAATGCTTTGGAAAATAGGACCCAAAGATAGATTCTGTAGTGTGTGTGTGTGTGTGTGTGTGTGTGTGTGCGTGTGTGTGTGTGTATATATATATATATATATTGATTATAATATATAAAAAAATATATAAACATGCCATAATTTTTTGTCTGTGACTAAAACTGCTATTGGGGATATTAAGCTTTGAAAAATATGATTGATTTTAAGTATGATGTACCAACTTATAAGAAATTCTTTTCTGCAAGACACCATGACACTGTTTCCTCCCTGAGAGACAACGCAGTTGCCTGCGTGTTATTCTGCTCTGCATTCTTCTCTCTTCAGCCTCCAACGATGCCAACTTTCATAGCTACCTGGCCTGAATCCTTAATTTAAAGCAGTTATTTAGGCTTTCTGCAAAGGACATTTAGAGGTCGCTTTCAAAATGAGCATGGGTGTGCAGGATGGTGAAGGCCTAGGGCTGGCAGACGGTCAGTCAGATTAATTAATCAATTTAGTTTTGTTTAGTGGTGATGAAGGATTATGAAGTTTTGATGAGGGTTTAGGACATGTAAGCTGGAATATGCTCTTTTCTAAAAGAACTCAGGGAGCATGATAGCACCTTGAGACTCCCCTCCCTTCACGTTCCTCTTCCACTCCAGGGCAGGTGTCAAATGCAAAGGAGAGGAGGGAAGGGGGCACTGCATTAATGTACTTGACATCTTTTGCTCGGTGTGTCTTTGTAACACAATACATTAATAATTATTTCAGTATATTCAATTGTTAGCAGACTTTTGTCAGTGAGTCAAATTGAATAGTTCAGGTCAACTGAAGTCTCTTGAATGACTAGGTATTACATAATCTTCTTGAATTATTTCTTAGAATCTTTCCTCTTTAATTTATTATATTTAAATTTTGAAAACACTATCCCTGAGTGTTCAATGATTCAAGTATAAATATACATAACTGCCTAATTCATTATTACAAATGTTCATCTGTAAACCTGGATTTTTTTTTTTTTTTTTTTTACCTTGTGTTGCATAGGTTTTAAGATTAAAGGCTGGTACCATACACAAAATTTTGAAATGTTTTGGACTATTTTAAAAATAAATAAGATCTTTATGAAGGATTATAAATGTATTGAGAGACTTATCCCTCAAGTATACAGTTATCATATCATAAAAACAATATAGGGAAATATTTTATGGCTAGATATTGCTTAATAGAAAAAATGGGAATTACCAGCTGGTTACTGAAAAATGAGAAATGAAGGTGAAATAAATCAAATGAAATTGTGAATAACCAATTTTAGTGTCTGTCAGAGTTTGATTAGGCATCTTTGATGTCATATATTGAGCAAAAGTACATAGTTACCCTCCTACCTGTATGTTGTCCTTAGCCTACAGCTTCAGTTTATTTAAAAAAATAGCACACAAGTCACATCTTATAGAGCAACCTGTGCTGTTATGAATGGGAGGACACAAGTAAAAAATACCAAGAGCCTAACATTTGATATTATTGACTGAACTGGTATCTCTTTTTCAAAGAATTATTGCTTTAACACTGTTTTGCATTAAGTTTAGTAACCAAGTTTTTGTGATTTCATTCAATTGTAAGACGGTTGAAGAATAGCAAAGCATCTACCGATGGACATCGGTACGTTTTTCGTGGCCGGATCAATACAGAGGTGATGGAGGTGGAGAATGTGGATGATGGCACAGGTAAGTGATTGGTAGATTTAAAATGGAATGCCAATAATAAACTCCCTTGTACGACAGACTTTTCACTTGAATAATTCATTGGCAGTGATTTTCAGCTTAGAAATACTTTGTTAGGTAGAACAGTCACAGGAAAAAGGCAAGATAAGGGAGAGGAGGACTCTTATAAAATGGAAAATTACATTCGGCTGAAACATGTTAAACCCTAGCATTAAACACAGAGATACAAAAATAGCTGGGAGTGTCATAAAGTAGTAGTAATGTCCATAATGTACATATTTGTTTGATCATGGTGCTATTAAAATTGTCCAGCTTAAGAGCTATCGTAGGAAAGCATTGAACCTCCTAGAATTACTTTTCATGGTACAGGCTTGGAAAGCCATTCAAAAAGTAGCACCAGATCATTTGTATTCTGTCCTGACTACTAGTTTATTTGTGTGGTTGGACAGAGGGCGAGAATGTTTGACCTCTAGAAAATGTGGTCTGTAATGCAGTGTTGGACAAACCATAGATTGCAATACAGTAGTCAAATTTGAATTGGATAAGATGGAAATTCTTTATTCTTAAGGCGTTCTTGAAAAGATATTTCAAAGATAAGGTTCAGCTGTCATTTTTAATATAAATATTTGAATGTATTTAAGATAATGCATTGTTTTTATAAAACTAAATTTTGCTTATTAAAAAAATTGGAATTTGCAGAAAAATAGGTGAAAAGTAGTAGATAATCTTATCAACCAAAGATAAATAAATGAGAAAATTTTTAAAAAATGTCTTCAATTTTCCTTTGGTGCATAGGTAAAAAAATACTTGAAATATGAACTTTATATTGTATCCTTTTCCATTTAAATAAAAGCATTATCTTAATGATAGTCCTCTTTATCTTCATGTCTTGTCACCAAATAAACATAGTTTTTATTGTTGCATAACAGTCAATTAAACAGATAAACCATAGTTACCTTAACAACTAGTATTGTTTCATAAGCTGGATTTAATACATTCTTAAGTAAAAAGTGGCATAACTTTACAATGTTGAAAAGAGTACCGAGAATATAATAGCTGTTTTCTGATACACTTAAATTTTCAGTGTTATTAATTTGAGGCAGTGTTTTGGGAATTTAAAAAGGTTGATGGAGAAGCTACTTTTTAGAGTTTTAAAAGGAAAAATTAGAAACATTTTTTTCCCCATAAATAATGTCATATGTTATTTTGGATGCCAGAAAAATGTTCTTTTATTGTTTGACAAAATCAAACATTTATTAAAAAAAATAATTTTCTCAACATTAAATACTTGTAATGTGAGTGTATTGTAATTTTAAAAACTTCTCTTAGAAATTTATGCATTCCCACTGTTGATCACCAGAATTCAGGTTAAATACATTATTTAGACACCAATTTCTTGATGTTCTAAATAATATATTGTCAGTTTCTTCTGTTTTCTAGCCTAACAATACAATACTTGGCTATTGTTTGTCTTATTAAAATGCAAGTTATTGAAAGGATACCAGACTATCCCATGAGGCTTATAGTTAGTTGTATCAGTTTTGGAAAAACCCCATCTCATTGTATAAAGCTTTGCAGAATTAAGAGTAAGGAATTTGCAAACTGGATAGCTTCAAAATAATTAGTAACTTGTTCAGGGCTGCCTCTTGGATTTTTCTTTTTTTTTAAAAAAAAAAGTCAGTGACTAGAGACTATTGAACTTGGATATTCCACACTTAATGAATGACAGTTTTAATTCCATTTCTTCTTGACACTTCCTATAAAATTAATATTTTAGATCCACTGAAACTTACAGATTTCTGTGTTTACTGGCAATGAATAGATTATTTGTTCTTTCATTCAAAAAATATTTTAAAATTCCTACTTAAGGAAAGGCATTGTTGGACTTTTCTGTGATCTTTAATGAGGGTGTTCTTTATAGATGAGTTTAATTCTTATTTTGTTAAATGAAGATATTGAGATAGGTACTATGATTAAAATTATGAAGCTGTTTATATATCACTAAGTCTTTTGAAATAAATAAAAATAAATTGCTTATTTTGTACAACATTGATAATTTAGTAACTGATATCGTTACAAAATACTTATACTACATTTTGAGGTCTGTTGTATGTATTACATATATGTGTGTGCATACATATATATACACGTGTGTATACGTGTTTTAAATTGCTTATGATTTTTTAAATTGTCATGGTAGAGAACAGCTAGCACATAAATGTTAAAAAGGAACATTATCCTTTCATTGTAAATTATTGGGTGACACAGCTGTTCTTTGAAAACCTTCTATTGATACAGCAATTAATCTGTTATTGAGATAATAGATTTTATAGTCAGCTAATGATCTTGCTCTTTGTACATGAAACAGTAGCCACGTGCAATCACATGCTGGTTCTGATTTCAGTTGTACAGTTTCCAAGGGAAGTTTGAATGCACAGGCTGGAGTGGTCAGGCAAGGCTTCCTGGAATATGTGGGTACCTGTTAAAGAGAAGCAAGGGTCCATGAGGCAGAGAGCAGAGCGGGATAGCTTGATGAGAGCCTTGGCCTGGGGGACACATGAATATTCTCAGGACAAGAAGGAAAGCAGCAGACAAGAAGAGTGGTGGGAACACACTGGAACGTAGCGGGAAATGGAGTTGGCTAGTAGGGTGGAGTCAGTCTAGGGAGAATCTCTAAAGCAAACCTACGTGTGTTGACTTGATTCAGCGGTGAGCTACCAAAGGCTTTTGAGCTGAGAAATGGCTGCTAATGAAAAATATTGGAGGAAAAGTCGGCGGGGTGTGAACAGGGCAGTGCCAGGCTCAAGTAATCCCAGGAGGAAAGGAAGGTTACAGAGGTGGCTTGCCCAGGGCACATACTCTACAAGGTCAGAAGCACCACTCTGGTGAGTTTGGCACTTGAACTTGAGTTCCCCTATGTTCTGTGGGCGGAATACATTATGCTCATTTTAAAGTAAGTCTGATGTTTTATTACTGCAGGCTGCAGGTGGCTCTTGTGGTTTTCTTTGTCTAGGGTATGGGTAAAGGGGTAATAACGCTAGTGGGAATGTGGGATCTTTTAAGCTGCAGTGCTACGGTTCACTTAGCAATCTTTGCCTGGTTTTCGAAGAGGGGAGAGAATCTGAAGAGCTTGTTCTTGTTTGTGATACTGGCCTTGTAAGGTGACAGCTTGTGGGAGGGAGGTGTGGAAACACGTATAATTTGTCCTTTTTTTCCAGCAATTTATAATAAATTCTCAGTTGGTTATTTTTATAGATATTAAGGAGGGATGGTGGCCTAATTAGGAACTACAATAATAATTTTTATTACCTTACTAATTCCAATGATGCTTATCTGACGTGTATTATTAGGTTCTGCTATTTTGTGTGCATTGTGAATATGAATTAAATATGTAAAGGTAAGAAGAAAAGTACAAAAATTCCTTTTAAAAACAGATGGTAATTTCTTTAAAAGGGAAAATCCTCTGTCAGGTTAAATCTCTGTATTAACAGAAATTGTTACTGAGTATTCATGAGATTATGGCTAGAAGAATATCTAACTAATATATGATATATATAATATAATCCTATCCTGGCTCAAATGTAACCTGGAATTTTTAAAGTAGCCCTCTCCCCCACCTAGACAGAATCATTCGATAATGCATTTTTGGAACATTCTGTTCACAGATAATTTATGGTGATTTTGGAGCTAAAAGACTATGAGAACCAGATTTTGGGAGAATGACTACCAAACCATTTCTTCCTCTACTCAGAACTTAGCAAATAAAATAGATCAAAAGAAACAAACAACAGGTGTAGTGCCACGACCTTTTATGTTCTGTGGCTTACCTCCTATAATCCACCATAGCTTCTTAGTGTCTCTCGGGGGAGACAGTGGAAGATGTCACTTTAATTGAGACAGATGCTGAGTCAGGCATTTGTTGTATGTGTTTCTGTCTTGAAATCTTTGCTTTGCAGACTCTCATGCCAGTAAAGGCTGGTTACAATTAATGTCTATTCTCTGCCTGCCGTTAGGTAGGGAGCTGCCAGAAAGGGTTTGCTGATGACATTTTCAAATCCAGGATGTCAGTTTAGCCAAAATTATGGTGAGATCTAGAAAAAGACAATTAAATGTGAATTCACAGTCAAAGAAGAATTTTTTCTTTCATAAAGCAGAAGCAGTATTGTAAAAAATTCAATAAATTCTTTTTATGTGGACTTTTGAAATGGTCCACATTAAAAAAATCTTAAAAAAAAGTTTTATTGCTTTAGGAACTTGAACAATATTTTTGGACATTGAGGAAAGGAATGTTAATGAGCTTGGGTGGTTAATTTCCTGTAATATGTTAATGTTGTGAGTTAGAAATGTTCTGACTGCATTTAATATATAAATGTTTCTTCAAGTTTTAAAATTTGTATGGTCTTCAATACACATATATAAAGCAAAGGTATTTTGAAGAATTCCATGGTTTTGGACCTTTTTTGAATGAGTGCATTACTCGAATATATGTTATATCTGTTCATTCACCTTTACCTATTAATTTTCAGCTGACTTCCACAGCAGTGGACACATTGTTGTTAATGGGTGGAAGATACATAACACAGCCAAAAATAAATGGTTTGTGTGTATGGCAAAAACACCTGAAGAGAAACATGAATGGTTTGAAGCTATTTTGAAAGAAAGACAACGACGGAAAGGTGGGTGTATGAATTGGGCATTATTATACTTTGTGAAGGTTCCAATTTAACAAGAAAGCAGAAAATGGGCAAAAGTTATGAGAAAGTAGATGGTGTCTGATGTTCACTTAGATTAACTATGTGATGTAAGGCCAGGCTAAAATACTTCTTGAATACTTCCAATGTTGTTACTGAAATAAAGTAAAAGAAAACATTATATAGTTAGCAAAATAATTATATTGTGGCTAGTGGTGTCTCTTAAATAATGTCTTAGTCTACTGAGGCTACTGTAACAGATTACCCTAGACTGGGTGGCTTATAAACAACAGAAATACATTTATCACAGTTCTGGAGGCTGGGAAGGCCAAAATTCAGTATCCAGTGAGGGCTGTTTCCTGGTTCATGGATGGCCATCTTCTCACTGTGTCCTCACCTAGCAGAAGGGATGAAAGCTCTCTGGGGTCTCCTGAATAAGGGCACTAGTCCCATTCATGAGGACTCCACCCTCATGAGCTAATCGCCAAAGACCCTACCTCCTAATGCCATCACATTGGGCATTAGGATTCAACATATGGAATTTGGGGGCACACAGACATTCAATTTACAGCAAATAGTTTCACCTGCTTTAAAATTTGTTCCGTTTTCTTTGCACTTTATTCTTGCCATTTCTAAAGCATCATTATAGAGTTTTCCTTTAAGATACATGCTTTAATAGTATAATGCAGTGCTGTGGGGCCTGCAACAATTGCTCCCTCTATATTTAACAGTACACTGGAAATTCCTAGGCCACATATTTTGGTATTCTAATTATAAAATAAGGCAATTTGGATGAATATTAACTTTTTAATATTGTTACAATGCCACAGAATGTAATGTAACTCAGTAAGGAGCTTGTTCACACAAGGAGGCCTAGCTCAAATTCACTTCATGTTTTTATCAAGGTTTGCAAACAGTATTTGGTCTGGTGATACTCAGTTGTATGACGTTTATCTGCAAGTACTCGTATTTCTGTAATTCAGCTAGGAAATAGAAATGCTTGTATAACTACTATTTTCTTTACCAAATAATTGATGAGAAACGTGACAGTGTTTATTCCTTTTCTCAGAGATCTAGATATAAAATATCTCACTGGTGACAAAATTTTGGAACACAAAGAGTTGCTTCCTCCGTCTTTAGGTATTTCCCCATGAAGGGTGTAGAGAGTTTCTACCTTGATTAAAATATGCATAGCATACCTTTTTATAAGTATCTCCAAAACATTTAAAAATACTTACTCCTTTGATTGATCTTAGATGAAGAACCAGACAGAAAAATTTAAAACAGAGATCATGAATGCATAATTGGCTCTTTTAAGTTTTGTTGAATCTAGCAGTCAATTCAAATAGCATAACAAATCATTTAGAAGGTAAATTGAATTTTTCATCAAGTTGAACCTTAACTCTTCCCAGAATGGCTATGCATATAAATACCCTTAAGACCAAAAAAAAAAAAAGGAAGAAAGAAAGCACATTCTATAACTCTGCTTATGTTAACAGGCTCTATTTTTTGTGGTACGCGGGCCTCTCCTGCTGCGGAGCACAGGCTCCGGACGCGCAGGCTCAGCGGCCATGGCTCACGGGCCCAGCTGCTCTGCAGCATGTGGGATCTCCCTGGACCGGGGCACGAACCCGTGTCCCCTGCATCAGCAGGCGGACTCTCAACCACTGCGCCACCAGGGAAGCCCCAACAGGCTCTACTCTTATTCACTATTACTGACCAATGTTAATGGCTTCTCCATAGTAAAGAATAAAATTTTAGTAAGGAATTTAGTAGCTAGAAGACTAAAAATAATCCAAGAATTTCTTCTTCTTCTGCCACAGTTCTTCATCAGTCCCATTTGCTGATTGTCAGTGTTCCCAGGATTTCCCCTTTGGCACTGGTCACCTCTAAACTTCCTTGCCTGCTCTGCGTTGTCTCTTCCCATCAGATTAACTTCCACTCTGCACTGCCAGGTTCTCAATCTTTATGTCCAGCCTTGTCGTCTCTCTGGAGCTCCATGCCCACTTAATCAGCTGACCCTTGGACTCCACTTGAACTTCCAAACCTGCTGTTGTTTACAGAGACTTGAGCTTCCCTGAACTTCGGCGGGTCTCTCCTAATTGTCTCCCTCTTTTTAAACCCTCCCGCTTTCAGTTTGTTCCCTACACTGTCCTCTGAACTTCCTTTCCTTCATTACTCTGCCTTCCCCCTCCCTCTGGTTTAAAACATGTAGATGTTCTCCCAGTAGAGAAGGAATGAAATACGCTGAGACTGCAGTTGAGTATGGACCCTGCTCACCCCTCCATCCACCTCCTGTCCTGTCACCTGAAACCCAGGGCTCCGTGCTGCATCCCTCAGAGGCCCTCGTGAATACTTTCTTTCTCTGGAAATCCTGTTCATACCTTTGCATTCAAACACAGCCCTTCTGTGAAACTTTTCCTATTGTTTCTCAGATAGAGGCGAAGTTCTCTGAATATGTCTCTGCTGTGGCACAGTTTTCCCTCTAAGGCTGTCTCCAGGGCCACCGTGTCCAGCTGTGCTGATCTAGTCCTACAGAAGGGGTTCAGTAGTGTCTGAGATACAGCTGTTCTTCCTCCGCTGGCCAAACTGTAGTGTCTGAGATACAGCTGTTCTTCCTCCGCTGGCCAAACTGTGTGCCTCTGGGGCACAGTTTGCCCAAAGGTGCCATATGGCCCCGGGCATCTTGCCCTGACTGTCTCCCTGGTACCCTATGAGCTTCTTGACAACCAGGGCCCTATCATAGGAGCTCTGTATCCACAGCCCCCAGCACGTGGTAGACACACAATGAATGTTTGTTTAACGAAGACATGAACGAGTGAAGAGACTTTTTCAGTTACCTGTCCTGTGTTTCGTTTTCGATAGGTTTAAAATTAGGAATGGAGCAAGACACCTGGGTAATGATCTCTGAACAGGGTGAGAAACTTTATAAAATGATGTGCAAACAAGGAAATCTGATCAAAGACAGAAAAAGAAAACTGACTACGTTCCCTAAATGCTTTCTTGGAAGGTAGGGTTGGTAGTCCGGGTGCATGTATTTCTTTCATATTTTCATGATCTCGTGTGTTAACTTTTTTTTAGTCACTCATTTTTCTCTAAAAAATATTCTCCTAAGTGTTTTTGAATCTTTCTTTACTATCAGCATTTCCTGGGCCATAGTGGGATGAGGGAGTGGACATAGAGCCAGGAATCCTGACCAGAAAAGTTAAGGCATTCATCCATTCATCCACGACTTCAGTAATTTCTGATATACTGTGTTTCAGGGGTGAAGCAGAGGCTGGGGTCAGGCAGGGGCGGGAGGGCAGGCGGGTTTGCCTGTAGGGACAGAGTCCGGCAGGGACATGAATACAGGGCCTGAGAGTCAGTTACGCTGAAGGGCACACAGTCTACACTACCAATTCAGAATTTAGACAGCTGGGCTAAGGATGAAAGGATATAGATGGAGAGTCTGAAAAAGTGGGTCACGCGCGGGGCCAGGCACACAGGAACAGGCAAGGAGGTCGCTTGGTTGTTCAGCCCAGAGCAGATTGATTGTATGTCCTTTGGTTTCTGTAGCCGACTGCACGGCTGCAAGTGGGAGTCCCTGGTTAAGCAGGTGGGGGGGATGCCTTCAGGTAGCTCTGCTTAGGGCAGGCTTTGTGCTGGCTTCTTCGATAATTATTTCCAATCCTCCAATACATACTTAGGAGTTAAAAACCTTATTTTTTTAAAATTTTTATTTTTTGCGGTATGCGGGCCTCTCACTGTTGTGGCCTCTCCCGTTGCGGAGCGCAGTCCCGGACGCGCAGGCTCAGCGGCCATGGCTCACGGGCCCAGCTGCTCCACAACATGTGGGATCTTCCCGGACCGGGGCACGAACCCGTGTCGCCTGCATTGGCAGGTGGACTCTCAACCACTGCGCCACCAGGGAAGCCCAAAAAACCTTATAGTTTTTAAAGATTCAGAAACTAGTGATCAGGGAGTGTGACTAGCCCACGTTCATACAGCTAGTAAATGCCAGTGTCAACGCTATAAAAGTAGACTGGAGAGGTAGTTCATAGCCCAGACTTCACAATCAGACTGTCCCCACTCAAATCTGGTCCTGCCACTGGCTAGTTGAGAGACTGGGGAGAGTTAAAATTCTCTTTCCTGTAGTGCTTACCTGTAATACCTACCAGAATGTCTTGTTTTTTTTTCTTTTCTTCCAGTTTTATTGAGATACAGTCGACATACAGCACTGTATAAGTTTAAGGTGTGCAGCATAATGATTTGACTTACATACATCATGAAAGGTTTACCACAGTAACTTTAGTGAACATCCATTATCTCATTTAGATACAAAGTTAAAGAAATAGAAAAACATTTTTTTCCCTGTGCTGACTCTTAGGATTTACTCTACAGCAGTGTTCATTATATTTTAGCATGTCTTCTTAATTAGTTATGCAGGCACACAAGCTCACCATAGGCCACACCAATCCCAACCCCGTTAGAATACAGGCCAGGAAACCCAGTGCTTTCAGGGCAGCAGGGGGCCTCTTCTTCAGTGGGGTGGTGCTCCCAGCAGGACACACAGCTGCCAGCAAGCTAGAGCTGCTTGTGTTGGCTGTGCCCCAAGTGAAGGTTCTTGTGCAAAGGAAAGAGCAGCTGTGAGCCCCTCTTGGTTTCTAAGTCCCATGTTGCAAAGAAGACGCTCTTTCTCGTAACAACTTCATGGGCATAACTTCCAGGGTCCCCAGATCGCGTGCCCACTTACAAGAGAGTCATACCAGGCTATGGCTTCTCACCATATAAGTATGGAGTTGAGCCATCAGAAGCCATTTTTACCACAAGCAGTGCTGCCTAGTTACACATCTGACACCTGACCTTCATCAGGTTTCTAGGGAAGCAGAGCTAGAAAGCTAACCCAGGGTCAAATTTGTCCTTATTGAAGAAGGGGTTTTATTAACCCTCTACCCACACTATTATGTTTAACTCCAGGACAGCACTATGGGGTTGATAGTCTTATTAATTCTATGTCATTGAGGAAAAAACCTGAGGCTTAGAGAGCTAAATTTACTAACCCAACATCATGCAGCTGGTAGAGACAGAAACAGGATTTGAATCCAGGTTGTTTTATTGCAAAGTACATGATCTTAACCCCTATACTATATTCTACTTTACTTTTATTTTCTTTCTTTTGGATGGTTCTTATTTAATAGAAGCATATAAAGAACTTTAACAACTTCTTCTGCCTTAAAATGTGCATTGTAGACTAGACATCCAGTTTTGAATTTCTGTATCCCTTGGTTATTTGGCTTTACCATATGTGTTGCTTTTAGTTTTGAAATAAATGGAAAAGTAATTTCCTGACACTTTCCATAGCTTTGCTTCTCTGGCCTCTGTGCAAAAAATAAAACCATTCTAAAATATATTCATTAGTTAATGTAAGAGTTCGAATGTTAGCTTTTTAAATATGAGCATGATTAAATATTTTATTGTAATAAGTCTCTGTGTTCTCCTAATGATACCACCTGGCCATAAAAAAAAATCAGTACTGAGCTGAAGCTCTCCTAAGTGTTATAAAACATCACTTCTCTTATCTGAGATGCTGGGGCCCCCCATCCTCTCCCGAAATGCTGAAAGATGTGAGCTGTGGTCCTCAGTGGCCTTTCTCAGCCACAGCAGATGTGTGCGATAGACAGTTCTGACGGTTGGTTTCGTGTTGGAGTATTCCTCATGGATGACAGTTTAGATATAACAATGAATTTACCAAGTAATTTTAAAATTTGAAAACAAGGTAGTCAGACTTCTCTGTGTCTTTTGGTGTGTATCAGTTTTCTATTGCTGCGAAACAAATTACCATATATTTAGTGACTTAAAAACAATGCCCGTGTATTAGCCTGTATTTCTGTAGGTCAGAAGTCCAGGTGAGTTAGACCAGGTTCCGTGCTAAGGGTCTCACAAGGGCAGAATCATGGTGTTGGCAGAGCAGGGGCTGGGCCCTTATCTTGAGCGTTTGAGGAAGAATCCACTTTCCAGCACATTCGGGTTGTTGGCAGAACTTAATCGTTTGTAGTTGTAAGCGTGAGGCCCCCGCCTCCATGCTGGCCATTGGCCAGGGCTGCTCTCCGTTAGAGGTTGTCTATATTCCTTGGTATATGACCCCCCTCTTGCTGCAAAGCCAGCAGTGGCACATTGAATCTTTCCCGTGCTTTTACTTGTTCTCACTTCCTCTTGTGCCACCAGCCTGAGAAAATGCTGCTTCAAAGGGCTCAACTGATCAGGTCAGGCCCACGTGGATAATTTCTATATTTTAAGGACAACTGACATGGGATTTTAATTACATATGCCAGTCCATTCACAGGGCTACCTAGATTGGAATTTGATTGACAAACCAAGGGGTAGGATTCCTGACAGGGGGGTGGGAGAACATCTTTAGAAGTCTGTCTACCATACAGGGCATGCAGTTTAATTTTGTCTGCCCTCTTGGAGTTTCAAACCCACTGGTTCTTTGTGCCTGGAAAGCTACTTTTAGACAGTTTATGTCTTATATTAAGTCATTATTACTCTATCTAGTTCTGTCGTTTAGCTGTCTTTAGGATCTGTTGTTTTCTCTTTCGTCCCAAATTTGCTTTTATGTGCATAATAACCTATAGTTAAAGCTACTTTAGAATTTTCCCTTTGTGTTACTAAAGGTCTCAATAAGCTGAATAGTTATTAAGTATAGCTTAGGTAAGTCTGAATGTATGGACATGAGTTTTCTAGAATAGGGTCCAATTTATATCTGTGGGCCTTGCATATGTGAAAACAATGTATGTGAAATGCACTGCAAGCATTCCTTTATATTTTGAGACTCCTTTCATAGCTGCTTGAATTTAATGCATGGTAAGGATAGACTTCCTGGGGGAAAAAAATTAATGATTTAACTTCATTGGATTTCTGTTGCAGTGAATTTGTGTCATGGCTGTTGGAAATTGGAGAGATTCACAGGCCTGAGGAAGGTGTTCACTTGGGACAAGCATTGTTAGAAAATGGAATCATCCATCATGGTAATTATTTTATTAATCGCCTATTTATTTATCCACAAATTACGTGTATCTTCATTGCATTGATCAGTTTAGTTTATAAAACTTCTCCACATTATAGGATGCTTATGTTTTTTCCAACATCTTTGAGTGCCTCATCTATATAGAATATTGTTTCAGGGAGTATAGGTTTATGGTGATATATTTAACTTGAAACAGACAGTTCCAACACAGAATTCCAGGTAAGTGATGCGGGACTGAAGAGGAAGGAACGACGAGTTCTAGCTAGAGTATTTGGGATGCTTTGTGAGGGAATTGGCCTTCGTGCTGGGCATTGTAGAATGAATGGAACTCTGACAAGGACAGAAGACAGAAGGACATTCCACCCTGAGGAAGTAGTAGCACTCAGACACGGGAGTGGGAAGGTTCACGGTGGCCTCTTCAGAACTAACGCAGAGTCTCACGTGGCAGGACCGTATCCTTCACGGATGAATATGCTGGGATGAGGGGTGTGGTGAGAAAGGTAGGCAAATACCTGATCCCAGCAGATTTTAACTTGCTGGCTGTGTATGTGGGGCTTCTTCTGAGGGACATGAGGAGGTGATGGGCATCTGGAGACAGAGGAGTGACCAGATCTTGATTTTGGAGATAACAGATGAGTGGAGAGTTAGAGATTACAGAGATCCCTGCCCATGGGGACCCTTCCTTCCCCAGGAGGGAGAGGACCAGGGCCGTGTCCATGGCATGATGAGAGGGACCCATTCAAGAAATTCTGGAGAAGCTGAGATAGCGTATTTGATGTCTATTTGGACTTAGGAGGTGAAGAGTGAGGGGTGAGGTCAGATTATTCTGAGCTTTTTGTCTGGATGACAGACATAGTTAATTCAAGAGGATGAGCATTGGGGGGAAGGTGAAGGGCTTGCGGTGGATTGGGTATGAAACATCTGCAGGGGAGCGTTCGGCAAGAGGTTGAGAATGTGTGGGTGTAACACTCGGGGTAGAGAGAGTGTGAGGGTCAGATTTGGGAATCATTTCAAGAGAGCATGAGGTTCTTAGCACATCTATAAGAGACTACAAACAAACAAAAAACAAGAAAGCAGTGATCATGGGACTAAGAATAAAAGCTTGAAGAATTTCTAATGCAAAATGTGGGAGAGGAGAAAAAGGCAGGAACTGTGAATAAATATGGATATTTGGCTATGGTGTTTTGATGTTCATTGTTTTTTCTAAATTAGAGTGAGGTGAAAACAAACTAAATCCTCCAGATTTTTCCCCACCACAGTAGATGCTGCCAATATAATGTACCACCATCTACCCAGATAGGAATCCCCTGGCATTCCTTTTTCTCCTTCATGCCATCAAGCCCTGTAAGCCCTACCACCAAACAGGCCTCTAATTAGACCACCGCTCTCCCTTCCAGGATCTCCACCTTTTTCCCAGTCACCACCTTCTCTGTCCTTGCTTCCACATTTGTCCTCCATCCCCGTAGAACGCTGTCCAGGTAATGGCTGAAGAGACCTTTTAAGACATATGTAAGATTCAGGCGTTCTCCTGCTTACAGGCATCTACTAGCTTCTCATTACACTTAAAGAAAAGTCCAGACATCTTAACCTAAATCTCTTACCATGGCCCACAACGCCCTACATGACAGGGCCCCTGACTTCCTCTCTGAGTTATCACATAGTGCTGTACCTAACTTGTTACACTGGGGCCACTCTGACCTTCTTTCTCTTCTTTGAACACTCCAAGATGACTCCCCATTTAGGATCTTTGCTCTTGCTGTTCTCAATCAACAATTGCTTATTAATTCCTAGTATATGCCAGTGACCTTTCTAGGTGCTGGAGACACAGCAGTGAATGAAACGACAAAAGTCTCTGTATTATGACTCATCTTCCATGACACTCTGCCTTTTAGAATCCTACCCAGTCCCGTTATTCCAATAAACTACTTCTTAAATTTTTGAAATTTTCTTCATGTACTACTTATCACTCTCTGAAATTATCATGTTGTTTTGTTTCTTTGTTTAATATTTCTCTCTTTATCTCCCATCCCTGCTCTAGACTGCAGTCAAAATATAAGCACCGTGAGAACAGGAGCCTTGTGTGTTAATATACAGCAAACACCTAGAATGCCCAGCACATATAGGTGCTTAATAAATTATTTGCTGAGTGAGTGAATAAATGAATAATTATATTTTGAGCAAACAGATAATGTTGATAAATTGTATTTGATTTTGTACTTGGTTCACTAATGCCATTAAAACACCATTTAGCATCTAGTATGCTAAGAAGCGTCATCCAGTATCTTATAAGTAAAAATGAAAAGATGTTGAGTTAGATGGCTTTCCTCTTTATGCTTCTCTTTCCCTTCTTCTAACCCCATGACCAAGTATATATTTGGGACAAGAATGGACTGTATTTGTTTTATCCTGCAATCTATTAAAGCTGAAGTAGGTGGCATGTAAAGAGGTTTTGTATACAATCATTGACCTTCAGAAGTGATTATTCTTTTCCCATTCAGACTGTGTACTTCCAGGGCCTGTGTATTACCAATAGAGCAAGGAAGGGAAAATCTGTTTAGGGATACCTTTTATTTACTCCTTTCCTTACTGATTCTTTCCTTCATTCTACATGTAAGATATTATGCTAGGTACTTGAAGGTATGTAAATATGAACCCTCGACCTTTTTTTTCTTACGGTCTAATAGTTTTAAGCCTATTGTTTTACCTTGTCCATCAAGAAATCCAGCTGCTGGAATATTTCCTTTCAGACAAGACAGAAATCTACTAGGATGGGAGAACTAATTTTTTGCAAGGACTATTGAGAAGGAAAACTGTGTTGGTTAACACTAGCTGCTGTAACAAATAAACCTCCCCAGTACAGTGGCTTACATTATAGAAGCTAATTTGTCACTCATGTACAGTTCAGTCAGTGGTGGAGGATGAGGTGGTGGCACCCTGCTCCATGCAGAGTTTTGGTGCCCGACAGAAGTTCTTCCATCTTCAATACAGTGCTCCTAAAGGTCACCTTGAAGGAAGGGTGGAGTTTCTTGTTTGTTTTAAATGGGTTTGTACCCTTCCCATTGTGCATCACTTTTGTGCACATGTCCGTGGGCACAACTCAGATATGTGGTCACCCTTGGCTGCAAGAGGCTCCTAGAAATGTCCTGTATGTGCATATGCGGGAAAAACAAAAGCTAAACCAATTTGGTAAAAAACTACCCAATTTCTGCCCCTGAGGCTTAGCTCCTGGGTCAGTATAAGATCTATGAAATCATATGAAAGACAGAGTAATCATTATATTTATTTGTTAATGTTTTACAATGATATCAGCACATAATAGTCACAAAAATCACTTTTAACATTTCTGTTTTCAGTTGAGGTTATTGTGACTTCTGTTGTTAATTTGAGTCACGTTAATCTTTTATGAATTAGAAATAACAGAAAAAAATGGTTTAAAGCTATCTATCAACAACAGATGCTGCTATTAAATTGTTTAAAAAATTATGGATATGTAAGTTTTTGTACTTCTATGGGATTACTTAACTATATTCTAGAAAGAGCTATGCTAAGTTTGTCACAGTATTTTCCTTTTTGACTATGAGGTACCTTGTAACGGATAACAGGATATTAGAGAAGCTTTATTCCCAAAGCTGGAAAGGTCAGGGTGCAAGGAGAGGTTATCCTTTCAGAGGAGCTGTAAGATTATTTTCAAGTCACCCATCCACTCTTGCTTTCATCTTTCAACACAGGTCATCCAGCAATTGTATGAGGAAGAGTTGCTTGTTTACTTAATGAATTAGGTTCTGAAAATTGAAGACAACTATTATGGGTGGAATTTTACTTACTTTACAATAACAAAACTGTTGTTACTTTCCCTGAAGACATGCGTAGCTAGGCAGACACATTCAAGTCAATTTTAAGTTAGTACAAAGTGGAGTTGGAATAATATTTATTCAATCTCTTCATGAACATAGTACTCTAGAGTCTGACCTTTTCAGTTCAGGACTGCTGAAAGATCTGGAAGGAATCACAGAGAGAACCACCCTTACTTATTTTGTTAACATATGTCTCAAAATATTTTAATTGCTTCCTCTTAAAAGAGAAAAATTCAACAGCATAAGATTTTTTTTTTTGGAACGGATATCAGAATCTCAGTCCTAATCAACTTTCCTCCCCTTCCTCAGACACCACCTTTTCCAATAATACAATTTTGAAAAGAAAGTAGTAAATTCTGTATTAAAATTTATTCTGAAATTTCAAATTCAAGAACAGTTTATTATTTAACTTAAAAGAATTGAAATCTTTTTGAACAATGATATTTATAACCTGCTTAACTCTTTTGCTGAGAAATTTAGCACTGAGTACACTGTATTAAAAGTCCTGTTGGTCACAGTTTGATTTTAGGGGCCTGTGCTGTCACTGTTATCAGGATCTGATCAGTTGTAATGTCCGATTTGGTATACAGAACTTTTGTTGCTGGAAGTAACCTTTTTTTTTTAGTGTCCAAAGTTAACTAATAGAGATTCTCCCAAGCCTAGGATAAGAGAACATATTATGCAATTTCACGTTAATAATTTTATTAGAATGAAGAAATATGGGCCAAGCAGGCTAGTTTCATTAGTATGTGGTTCCAGCTGCATTTTAGTGAAAATAGAATTCCTAAAATAAAGTTGAATGAGCCATCTGTTTTATAAAGAGCCAGCAAAAAAAAAAAAAGTTGACTGTTAATGCTATTATTCACATTGCAAATATTGTTGAGAACTTCATCAGGGGCAAAGCCTTGCTGTACTGGGAATTCTTGGGCTGAGACAGCATATGCTTTCTCTGTGATATGTTGATAATGTTCTTCTTGTCTGGCTTTATTATTTACATTATAAGTGCTTATGTGGGAATTCAGAGAGCTCATTCATTATAGCCAGTGGTGTGCTGAAGTTGGCTGGTCAAAGCTGTAGAGAGCTGGTGATTAAATGTTTTAAAAAATTGCAAGCTTGTAGTTAAGCACAGCTATTATTAAAATTAAATTATATAAACATATAAGTACCTAAATTATAAACAAAGGTACTATATCCTTAGAACTCATCACTTCCTAATTACTTTACTACATTTTATTGTTATCTGTGGTCTTGGTGTTACTTATGTCTATCATTTTTGTATGATGGAAACACTAAATAATAGTGTGTCACTGTACCTCTCATTCTGTATTCAGTGACTTTATTTTGGTAGCTGGAAATTGGCCAGCGTGGGAGTATTTGATACCGTGGAAACTGGCGAATGTTACACAGCAGTGCTCCTTCTTCCACAACACTAGAGAGCAAGCTGTTCATCATTTACCAGTACATCCCTGGTAATATCCAGCATCACAGAGTTGTTTAAAAAATGTCATTCAGCAACCTTTCTCATAAAGGTTATAAACCCATTTTCCATGCTCGAGAAGTTGGGGGAGTGGATTTGTATGCAGAACTATTCACTGTTTTTCCAAGGCAACAGCATAGAGTTGCAGATTAGCCCAAGATTCATTAGCAAAGTCGCAAGAGTTTACCTTACAGTGAAGCATTCCATTTTGAACAGGTTGAACCACCACTTCTTTTATTGTGGCAAGATACCTTTGGGCCCAAGTTTCCTTGAATTTTGGAACATCAATATAATAACTTATTTCAATGAATCTTAAGGGATAAAAATGGGAATAGGTAGATTGCACAGGAGAAATAAATAACTGGTCTTGAAACATGCCGTAGGATTTCAAAATATTTCTTCCGATTTTATTTTTCTTTCACATATGCTTTTTTTTCTTTTTGGCTTAATGTGGAAAAAAGATGCCAAAAGTTGTGTTGTCTATCCCTTTTTGGCAGCAAGCCTGTCTCAGTTTTATGGCTGCAAGCCATGCATTTGGTTTGGATAGATGAGGGTGAAATTGCTGAAACTTTGCATATGCGTGCGTGTGTGTGTGTATGTGTGTGTGTGTGTGTTACAAGTCTCTTGGCTTTATTCTGGATTCACCAATGTAGTTCATGAGAATTCTGACAGATTTTTCTCCCCCTTCAACATTTTTAGCAAAAAGTAAAGGTCAAAGTCTTCTATGTAATCGTGAAAATAGAGCCGATTGCAAAAATTATCTCTTCTGCAAATTTTTCATTCCCTGTAAATAAAACATTTAAATGTAAACTCTTTGAGATTTAATTTGAGGTCTTTCCTTTCTAGAACAGTTTTTTTTTTTTTATCAGACTACCTAGAAAAAAAGGAAACTTGAGAGAAAGTTTAGTAGGAGTCTTTATGAATGGAAAGTCTTATCTTAAGGATGGAAGTGAAGGTTGACCACACTCTCATTTTCCACTGAGGAAAAAAAAAATTAAGTGACGTGTAAGAAAAGCATTTGTCAGTGTAAGAAAACTGTTAAAATTTTGGAATCAGTTACATACTGAATTTATCTAATCTACTCTGAAGATCTAAACACAGGATAAATGGTCAAGATTGGTATATGTGTGGTCTTGGCCTGATCGCTGTGGGATAAGACAGATAAATGCTAAAATTCACTTCTGGGGCTGAGAATCAAATTATAACCCACTAGTTGGAGTATCTGCTATTCGAAGGGCACTTTTTGCTTGATCTTGTGGCATTGTGAAGAAATAGAAAACACAAACTCGTCTATTTAAGTGTAAATCACTACACACACGCACAAATGCATACGCTATGCTACCTAATGTGGCTAACCTTAATTTAGTTCTTCAGTCATTACATGGAAGTTGTAACTATATTATATAACAAAATCTTATCATGAATGTTACTATCAAAATACTGGATTAGCATTACTATGTTAGGAAAATGAAAGCTTTTGATAAAACTAAAAGTTTCAGTATTTGGGAATATGTTTTTTATCTGCCAGTTTTTAGATTGTCAGGATTTTAATATACTGTTCTTATGTTCTTAGTTACGGATAAACATCAATTCAAACCAGAACAGATGTTATATCGATTTCGCTATGATGATGGAACCTTTTATCCAAGAAATGAGATGCAGGATGTGATTTCAAAGGTAACAACCTCTCCCATAACCTTTTATCAATAAAAGAATTCGTGTTGTCGTTATATTCTTATCTTCAGCAAGATAAAATCCTGTAGAGAGACTTAAAATAATTCTGCCGGTATAGAAAATTTTTACATGACGTACGTAAGCAAACCTCTTGATTTTTTTCTTGCTATTTTAAGAATTAGAATGTTAGATCATTGTTTTTATTCTCTTTATCTAATTCTAAAAGGGAATAGTGCAATTGCATAACTCAGAAGATTATATCTGTTGAAAACTGTTTCACATGTAGCAACAAGTGGTCATGATACTTGAATAAATTTAACAAAAAGATAAATACATAAAATTTATGTAATATCAGTTTTCTTTGTACACTTGACAAAATTTATATTGACATGTAATGATCAAGTAGTATGATGGACCACTACATAGATTTATATTCTGTTTACATTATATCTCGAAATTTTATATTTTAAGAAAATAGTTTTAAAAGTCCTCTGTGTATGTATATGTCATATGTATATGAAAAATTCATAGCACAATTTAATCCTGTTTTTAAAGATTTAAGTTATATTATTTTTATGATGTAATGTATCATTTGAATAATAGGGTAATGATTTCAGCATGTTGACAGTGAATCTGTTTTATTCAAAATTTCATTGGTTTGTCCTTTGAGTGATCTTACTTGCTTTTGACATATTTTTGTTTTACAATAGGGCGTACGATTATATTGCCGTCTTCATAGTCTATTTACTCCAGTGATAAGGTGAGTCTAGTTTCTAAGTTCTGGGAGGTTAAATGGAAATATTTATATTGCATATTAGATAAATATTATTAAGCTGGAACTTAACTTATTTTGTTTTTCTTCCCAAAGTGAAAATTTTACTTTTAAAGATTAAGTCACAATTTATCTGAAAATATTTCTGAATTTTCTGAGGCTCTAATTATACCATTTCTTCTACTCTTTTTTATTCTGATTTCTAAAATTATTTGCCATTAATTCATAGTAAATTACAGGCTTGATTTTGAAATGATCCACCTTCAGTTAATATTTAATAAATAATAGTTGGCTGGTTGGTAGAGGATTCCAAAATACTGTTTACTATAAATATTTACCATTATGGTTATTTGTATACTAATTTTTTTCATTAGACTGTGTAATCAAATCTTGGATATGTATTTTATTTCACAATAATTTTTTAATCATCTTTTATCCAAAGAAAAAATTTTGCACTTGAAAATTAAGAATTGATTTGGAGTTAATAATTATAATTTTCTCATTTTTTTTCTGTACCATGTTTTAACTTCTGAAGAGATGCCTTTTTGTTTTTTAAAGAGAAATCAGGATTCATTTTCAGTTTATCTCTTTAGAAAAACAGCAGGAAACTTTGAGTTCTATGTTATGATTACTAATAGAGATCATCAGTACTTTTGTAATATGCACTGGTATACACTAACTGGTAGGATGTAATGTAATGTAAAACTAATTTCAGACGGCCAGATATCATTTGGAGTTTATTGACTAAAACATACTTTTCGAAACAGAAAAATGAACATACTATTTCTAAAATGAATATAGAGGCTTTTCAGTCGTGGCTGTAGAATCCAAACGTTTGATGGACAGTGTTTCTGTTTTTCACTCTGCTTTCCAATTCCAAGGAAATGCAGAGCTTAAAAAAAAAAAGATTCCAAAAGTTGCTGGTAAGTGTTGGAATGCCCACACTGCAGGTCCCGAAGGAGAAGACAGAATTTTACCTGTTACTCCTGAAAATGCCCTGTCCACTTTCACAAGCAGGCTTCACAAAGTAAAAAGAGGTGAAAGGAACCAACATTCGTTGATTCTCTGCTATATTCCTGGCACAGGCACTCTGTGAATATGTTGGATAACGTAATGCTAAAAGATGGTTCGATACTTAAGGTTTTTTTCTGCTAAACTAATAGAAAACGATACTGGATAATTTTTTCAGGCCACATGTGTATGTATATGTAGGTTTCACATGTGAGAAAATGTGTTCTGAAAATATATTTTAGCCATGTGGGATTTCTTATCAAGAAAGTTACATTCTGAAAGAGCTGATAAGAAGGAATTGTTCTTTGGCTAGAAATGACGATGGTTTATGAGTTGTGCAAGGTAAATTTACGAGAAAAAACCCCATAAAACAGATGGAATGTACGATAGTCATGTGTGAACTCAGCTTATGAAAAGAAAAATGACTTGGGTGAAGAATCCACAGACCCACGTGTGGTCTATAAAAGACTACCCTGTCCTTCTTATTGACACATGGAAACCAAGATGAAATGGGTGATGAGGTATCAGAAGTAAGGAGGTAGACTTAAAAAGATTTTTAAAAATATGCTCTTGATTACTGGCTAACTAGTTCATTCACTGTTGAATTCTCAGAAATTTCATTCATGTTTCAGGGAGCTTTTTATGAAAATGGATGAAATGATGTCAATATTAATTGTAAACTACTGACAGAAGCTAAAGAACCATGAATATAGCCAGTAATTATTTGTCACGCCAAGTTGATTGCAGTTTGGATTTTTCTGACATGTTGAAAAGACTGTCGTTTTCTCATTCCATTTTGATCCAGGCCTGCAAAGTAAATGAATTACAGGTTTCCACCCTTGGGACCTTATTCTGATCATGAGCACTTTGTTGGTATCTAACTAGACTTTGAAACGTTTCTCAGAACTGGGAAGTCTGCAGAAAGGAGAGTCTGCTGTGGAGAGCCAGGATTCCCGGGGCTGCCTGGGGATGCAGCGTGGCTGAGTCCGTGCTCTGATCAGAGAAAATGAATAACGAGGTTCTCGGTGTGTTTCCCTCAAGACAGGCCTCAGGTCTCCCACTACAGCTGAGCCTAATGAATAATCCTCTGGGGCAAATCCTGCCTTCCTGGAGAACTTAGGAGCAGAAATACAAGGGGTTGCTTTATTTCCCGTACTTTGAGGAGATTTTTCATAGACTCTGTCTTGATTTAAAGGGAGGGAATTCTATTTTATTATTCTTTTACTAATGAGCTATTGTATTTCTAGCCAAGTTATTACCAGGTAACATAACATTAACAATCAGTTTGGATATAGGAAAATGTGAAAGAAGAAATGTCCTGTTTTGGTATCCTTGTGGGTTTCTTCTTCTGGTGTGAGCTGGTGAAGGGAATTTTCAGGTGTGTACACCTTGTAAAGCTGTCTTATTTACACATAAGTGGGACAGTCAATTCAAATTACATTGAGTAAACTCTTCTGTTGCACACTGATACGAAATGAAATGGTTCCTTGTGCTTACTTGTCCTCTTGCTTAATGTTTTTTCTTTCTCTTTCCTTTATAGAGATAAAGATTACCACTTAAGAACCTACAAATCTGTGGTTATGGCCAACAAGCTGATAGACTGGTTAATTGCACAGGTAAATAGACAAATAGAAGTTACTGAGTTACATTCATTGCTGCTTTAGACTTTGAAGTGATTTAGGTACTTTTTAAAACTCCCACTTGCCAATGAGACAGTGAAATAACTTGACCAAGTTCATACAGCTAAAATGAAGCAGAGTTAGGATTTGAACCTGGATCATCTGACTTCAGAGTCCCAGACTTGATTTTTATGCAGTATTGTCTTTCAAGAGGAAGGTGTTTCTGGATTCAAAAATATCATCTGAGATCCATCAAGAAACGAAGTATAATTTAAATAAATGTGCATGTACTAAAATTACTTGTATGTTTTGTTCACTGATTTGTTTTAAGGTATCTGGTTTTTAGTCCTAGCAGGTTATATTCTAATCTCCCTGTGCCTTCTTCTCTGTTAGATAATAATTGTGTTTTGATAATATGAGCTTTACTTCTCTGAAATGGATTGAAATTTCCAATTAGTGTGAACAGGGGAGGGTGAATGGGTGAATGCGATAAGGTGTACCATTTACGTATTGCCCTATGTGTATGGCTAGAAGCTTTTGCAACTGAGATCTGCCCTACTTTTCATGCTAATGGTAATGCTTGTCCTCCTAATGCAGCTGTAAACTTTATAAGCCCATAGGTAGACAGCATCACAAAATATTTACCCCTCCCCACGGGCCCACTCTCAAGCTTCACTCCCCTCCCCCCCCAAAAAAAATACAGTATCCATCTGCATACACTGTAAATAGGAAAGTATAAAACTTGCTGTGGTTGTTGTTCTGCTTCTTAGAATGTGGGAGCTGATAGCTGGTATTGAGAAAATGTTATTTGCAACTCAAGGCATCTAGCCCATCATAATAGATATTCAAATATAAATTTATTTAAATGTTTTATTGTACTAGATCAAGTAATAAATAGTCAAATGTTTTCCAGGGATTGAAGAAAAGGCTAAGAAAACTGATATCCACTTTGACAGAACTTACTATTTTGAGAAAGGGGATATTGCTTGGTTGAAATGTTCTCATTACATTTGGATATTTGAGTCAATTTACTTTTCTGTTATTGAAGAAATTAGCCTGCCTCCTTTGTTGCAAGTGGATAATAACGTTTGATGCTCAGTCATAGAAATGTTTATTTTTTGTTTCACATATTAATGTTTAATTCCCATTTGATTCATCTGTGCACATACATTTTGAGATTTTTATTTTTAATATTAACTTCTACACTATCCAAGACCACCTATTTTTGCATTTTATGGCACTTAGATTTATTTTATCTAGAAATTAAGATCTTAGATTAAACCAAACAGTTCTTTTTAGATAAAACCCAAATTCCTATGTCCAGGGGGTTTACTAGTGTGAGAGCCTTTTATAACACTATGGTCAGTGTGTGTCATTGGGATTGGTTCTGTGTTTGGTAACAGAGTTGGAATCTCACCTAGAAATTAAACTGTTCCAGAATTCACATGAATTCTTGTACTATATGTTGATTATATGAGAAAACTGAAGAAAGTTTTTTTGAAGCAAAAGCTGATGTTGAATAAATATTTAAAGTTCTGACTCAGGAAGTCAGTTATCAACTTTTTTTTTTTTTTCCTTTTTGGCACATTTACTTTCCAAGTGTGAATATTAGAAGACTAAAATAAGTTGCTCAAAAAACGGACCAAGTTGCAATTCTTTTTTTCTTCAGCTTTTCCTAGTAGTCTGTTATGACAGCATCTGTAGAAATTGTACGTAATAGAAATTGAAATGGACTGGGATTCAGGTAATCTGGTGTGTGATGACAGTTTTGCTGATAAGCAGTTCTGCAAACTTGATTGAGTCACTTAATCTCTCTAGATTTTATATTTACAGCTGTTTTCTGCTTACTGGACTAGCTGTATATGTCAGCTCTTCTCTGTCACTTAAGCTTTATGATTCTGATGGTGTAAAACGTATCCAAATGTACGTATCAGACCTGATTAACTCTAGCTTCAGATTAGGACAATATGGGCTTGCTGTGAAAAGAAAGACATGGTAATGGTGTGATAAGAGAAGGATAAGTTACAGTTCTTAATCTAAGATGAAAAAGAGATATTTTAAAAGTAAGGGTCTCTTTCCACCAAGGCTCTCAAGTGATAATAAAACTTAATTTCTAGCATTGACCGGGACACTGAGTTGACTTGGAGAGCTTAAGGGGACCAAATAGAGAACTGACTCCAATGTGATAGTCTATGTGTTGTTTGGAGTATAGTCTAGATCTGATAGCTTTTGGATGATGGTACTTATTATATACCATATTTTAAGTGACTAAGTTCTTCACCAGATTTGAATTGCTGGAGGGCAGGGAAGTATTTTTTGTTTGAGTGCTTTACTCTCTGTAGCACTTGGCACACTTTGTGGCAGAAAAAAAAATCTTTTGAGTAAATTCATAAAAGTTACGTAACAGCTATATTTTGAAAAGGGCACAGATGCGTTGTCCAAAGATACAGATTATACATGTCTTGTTAGTTAACAGGATTAGTGAGGGGTGGAGTTGTCACAGCATGAGGTGGCACTTGTTTTGGTCCTTGATAGACAGATAGGTAGAATTTAAATGTGTGAAGGGTAACAATTGGGGGGGTCAGCTTAACAAGAGTGAAGGTGACCCCACCTTTGGAAAATGAGGCTGGAGGGGTAGAATGAAGTTAGGATTATGGGAGGCCTGGAAAGCCCAACAGAAAATTTTGATATTTTACGATTATTAAAAAAGAGAGTCAGTGTAAAGTTTTGGAACATGATATTCCTGTGTAAGGAAGTTTAATTCTATAAAGGCAATAAGTTAGAGAAAGTACAGGAAAAAATTATGGCAATTTAGAAGTGAAATGAAGAAACACTGGGTTAGGGTGTTGAGACAGAAATGAAATAGAAGCCAGAGAGAAGAGGGGATGGATTTGGTAGAGTATTGTACCTAAGAGCTAAAACATAGGACTTGGAAAAATGAGATAATATGTACGAAAGCACTTCTTAAACTGTAAAACATACAACTGTCATGACATATAGACACACACACATACACATATATATTCATATGCAGTCGGCCCTCTTGGGATCTACGAGGGATTGGTTCCAGGACCCCTGAAGATACCAAAATCCACAGATGCTCAAGTCCCTTACATAAAATAGAGTAGTATTTGCAAATAACCTCCCATGTACTTTAAGTAATCTCAAGATTACCTATAATACCTGATGTAATGTAAATGCTATGTAAACAGTGTCTGGTCCTGCAATTCAAGCTTTGCTTTTTGGAACTTTCTGGACTTTTTTTCTCTGAATAATTTTGATCCGTGGTTGGTTGAATCTTCAGATGCTGAACCCGTGGTGACAGAGGGCAGACTGTATATGAATTCATACTTAAATGAATAAAATAGATGTTTTCTAGATAAAAATCATAACAAAAGTTTGCATTGGGCTTTCTTTTGGGGATCAGTTATATGAGCTGATTTTTTTTTTGGCAAGATAGAGAAAGAGAAGCTTGCATTTGCTGACTTCACTGAACAACACACTCTTAGGGTCTTACGAGTCACCCTAGATTAGTAGGTTTCTTTGGGGGTACTTAAAGAGCAAGGCCATTTTGTGGAAGGGAGGTGATAGCTGAGATCACGCATAATAATTTTTACTTAGCAAGTTTTATTTAGTGAGTTTTCAATATGTAGGATATTTCCTTGATACATAATTGCGATATAAGATCAAAGAAATAAGAGAAAGGGATCATTTGTGGTAGCAATACATTTTAGTTACCTATGTATTTTTCCTTTTAAATAAGACATGATTTTTCTCAAGAAGTATGAAATCTTTACTTTTTATGTAATGTCAGAAGAAGATATTTTCATAATCAAGTGAATGTTTTATAACCCTTAGATGGATCATGGCCTTATGAAAGCAGCGTCTGTCCTAATGTATGAATGGCTTTGTCAGTACAGTGCTGAAATGTCAAACGCGGTTAAGATGCAGCAGAATCTTCAGTTGCCTATTAACTTGTACAGGGCTTTTGTGGTTAACAGGGGGATTGCCGCACCAGAGAAGAGGCAATGATATTTGGCGTTGGACTCTGTGACAATGGATTTATGCACCATGGTAGGGATTGTTATTGTGGAAGCTTACAGATGTATTTCACTGTTTTGTTTTGTTAGGACACTGGGAGTGTCTCAGTGTTCCAGGGAAGTCATCTAGAGACAAACCAGCAAGACTGTCTGGGTCTTGCCATGTGTCCCTGTTGGGTCACCACGTCTGCATTCAGTGTCACTTTGGTGCCTTTGCTGTGTCTAACGACTCTTATCTACCATTTGCCATTACTTCTCTTCTGTTTTTCTCGACTGATCCCAAAAAAGCAACAGCTTGAACTAGAAGTTTCTAAAAAAAAAAAAAAAAAAGCTGATATATCTCTTTGAAACTATTTTAGGTCAGACCCATGTTTTTTTTTTTTGAATGCCAGTATATATTAAAATGATTAAATGAGAGCATTTAATCTGAACATTTATTGTTATTTTTAGAAAAATGCTTTCAAAATTATCTCAGAGAACAAAATTATAAATCTGTTTCTTTTTGGCTACTAATTAAAGATTGAATTTCTTTCTTGTTTGATGACTTCATTTCCCTTCAATTTATAAAAATAATGAGACTTAGTTTTCCCTCTCTATTCATACCATCTTATAGATTCCATAAACCCAAACAATCTCTTTTCATTGTTAATATTTGCATATGTGTATATTTGATAGCTCTTGTACCTATTTGTCAATTACACTCAGAAAGTTGTTACCTCTTTCCAAAGAAAAGAAGTACAGCAAAAGTTAACAGCGATTTTGAGAGCATCCTTGGTTATCGTATATTCCTTTGGGAATTCCATTACATTCTAGTATCTCTGGACCACTGTATGAGTTGTGATAGGAGAAATATCTGTCTTTGAAGAGCCAACAATGGAATGGAAGGAATGACATCATTATAGGGGATTAAAACTATAATATCAACCTTCAAAGGTTTTGATTATTTTTCTCTTTAAAGTATCAACAAGCAGCAATTTTATCTAAATATTTTTTTTTTAATATTGAGTTACAATAAAGGTTTTCCCTACGAAAGTCTCTGTCGGTAAAGCACAGCTAGTTCCGCTCATTCCTGGCCTTACTGATGTTCTCTCTCCCTGCCTTTAGACTGACTATTTGGTGGAGGAAAACAGTAGTAGCAGAAACACCATGTGAGTTTTGGGAAACTGCTTAGGTCATGTAGGCAAGACCTAACTCGATCTCAATTATATCCTCATTTCTCTTGTCACGTACAACTTGTGTTACCTTTTAATTTGTGGTTGGTAGTTTCATTTGTTAACTCACGTTGCCAACCAGTCCTTCATTCAAAGGTCAGTTCGTACATACAACTAGTCAACAATTGTTATTTGGACCTCCGTTAAAATAATGAAATCAAAAGCTGTCATTTTTGGTTGCCTACTATAAGCCAAGTTATTTACACTTATTACCTCATTTTAGTTTTGTCCAACATTATGAAGAAGGTTTTACTGCCTGCATTTTACGGGTGAGGAAACTGAAGTTCAAGGAGTTTAAGTAACTTTCCTAGTGTTTCACTCAGAATCAGTCCCAGACCTGGAATTTGAGCTCCCGGTCTGTCTTATGATAAAGCCTAAAATTCTTCTGTGCCCTGGGACTGCAGATCTTAGATCCCTGACTCAGTGATTCAACCTGTCTCAACAAGTAAGCTTTAGGGTATAAGGGTAGATAAGGAGAAATAGAGAAGATTTCTCTTTTAAGACACTTTGACAGTTGTCAGGTCCTCACTGAGTACAAATGCTTTCTATTAGTATTTAGCTTTATTTTTAAAAAGGCTAACAAAACATATACCTTATATCATGAGAGCGTGCCAGGAAGCTTAGGGACTTTGGGGGGAAATATTAATGTTCAGATAAAAGGGAAGCAACTGACCTTTGCAGAAATAAGGTTATTTGAGAATAATGTTTTTACAGAAAAGAACTAGGAATTAGTGGGAACTAAAATCACTTTTCACCCAGAAGACATCTTTCTGGTTTGAAGGGTTGGAATAAAAGCAACCACAGTGGGAATTGCTCACACACGTAAGGGCAACAGTTAACCCATTTGAATTTTCCCATAATTGTGCAGGATATTAAAAACAGAAATGTTTTTGTGTTTTTACTTAAAATGTTTACTACAAATTTGAAACACTGTAGGTTTCTATGTTTTGAACTGTATACATTTTTTGATTCAATATAATCTTTGACTTAAAGTTGGGTTTTAATCCGGAAAGGTGGCAGACTTGGTTAAGAAACAAAAGTTAACAATGAAAAAAATATTACTTATTTTAAAAATTCAAAATTATTTAGGTAATAGTAATCTAAAGGAAACATTGGCTTGAAATTATAGAAAGAAATAAAAAAGGGTTATTGGGATATTTGTGAATGTAACTTGTTCTAGGTAATGGGACAGGGTATTAATTTAGGGGTCTGAAGGGTCTGTCAGTATGGAAACTGAGGTCAGTTTGGGGGTAATTGAAACAGTTTGAATCTCTCTCTGTTTCCATAGTCCTTGAAAAAAGTGAGTTCAAAGACGAACCCTTACTTTTCCGCTTTTTTGCTGATGAGGAAGTGGAAGGATCGAATATGAAACATCGACTGATGAAACATGATTTAAAAGTTGTAGAAAATGTTATAGCCAAATCATTGTTGGTAAGTTTGTTACTGTGCTATGCAGGTTTTCTTCTTGATTAGACATTAACAGGAGATTCCATAAACATGTTTGACAGTGATGCAATGTATTATTTTATTCTGTTTGATTTGTAAGTTTTTTCGTAGTTGTTTTATTAATAGTGTTAATATTTTGCATTTCAGATTAAATCCAATGAAGGCAGCTATGGTTTTGGGTTAGAAGACAAAAATAAAGTTCCAATAATAAAGTTGGTAGAAAAGGGGTCTAATGCTGAGGTAATGTAAATTAGCATTTTTATTTAACTTTGTCCGTAACATACAAACATAAAAGTCTTACACAAAGTGAAATCAGCCTTTAAGTATCTTGATGGAAAATAATGTTTCTGAATAATCTTATTCTGAGGTTCTTTTAAATACTGTTGGGTTTGTGACAGAGGTTGTCTGGGTACTTAAGGCTAGTGGGAGGAGGTATTGTAGAGATCTACAGCTTGAACTGTCGACCTCCTAGGAGTCCAGGTGGCTTATTCCATGTCTGATTCTAGCCTGCAGCCCTGTGGAGACTGCATAGGGTGGGACCGTATTGTGTATGTCACATGATTCTTCCATTAAATCTAGGGCTGTATCTGCTATTTTCCTATCACTTTTGATTGTCTTATTTAAGTACAATTTCCATGAGTAAAGCACATGCTTTCGTTTATTTTCTTATTGGGTTAATGCCGATAAATTGATTAATGTACTCTCACCTTACCAGACTTTTAAACAAAGGAATCTCCTGATCATTCATTCATTCAGAAATATTTATTTAGTGCCTGTTATGTGATTAGCAGTGTTCTAGGCTCTGGTAATACAACAGTGAACAAAACAAAGTTCTCTGCCCTCATGGAACGTACCTTCTAATGTTATATCCCAAGTATGTCAGGTCAAAAGTATTCCTACCTCTTCCTGGCTTATAAAATGCTTAATCCTCAAGCAAATGTCTCAATTTATAAATTTTTAATAAAGAATGAGAAAATGAATGAAGCATGGCTTTTAACTTTGAGCCTGTTTAAAGTTAGTAGCGAACTGTCACTTACCCTATTTGCTGGCGCCCAAGGTTTCTGTCTTTTACCAACCTCGTGCAAGACAAAGCTCTATGTACAGCATATTAATTTCAAACAAAATAACTCTGCTCAGCCCATACTCTGTTGGTGGGCCTGGCCAACAAATGACTGTTTTTATTATTTTCTATGATGAGGAAATGTTTTCCCCAGTCATTTTCAGAGGGTGTTCTTGGAGCCCAGCTTCATCTGACTCTGCCACCAATAAAATGCCCTCTCCCGGGTTTTCGTCATTTGGCTGGTAACCAAAACAGTATATAGTTTACAGGCAGTAGGGTTGGTTAAGAAGATTGGCCTGGTTGGCGTGGAGAGATAATGTCTTCCTTGTCATCTTTCCAGCATCTTGTGATCTGTGCCTGTTGGAGCTCTTCCTTGGTTCCAGGCCATTTCTCTCTCCTGCCCTGTGGTCCCCTATGCTATGTCAGGCTAGAGATGTATATTTGGTTGTTATCCATGTCTATATAGAGGTTGAAACTCTCTCAGTTATTTGGATATAGATGGAAAACACAGGCAAAAACTTAACCTGGGGTTTGACTGTAGTTAAAAGGATGAAATAAGAACTATAAAATACAACAGAAAAAAGGGTTACAGGAGAAGTACAGTGTTAAGTCCTGGAGGGAAGGAGGGAGGAGAATTTCAGTAGAGATGGGTGATCAAATTTAAAAGTAGGTCAAAGAGAATAACTGTGTTATCTCTTCCACAGTTCTGTATTGCGACATTGTATGAAAACATTGCAGATGTGTTAAAATGTCAAAATCTCTAAGTTCTAGACCCTTTCAGATTCTAATTCTGTGAAAAAATAGGTTCCTTATTAAAATAAAATTTGATTTTTTTTTTTTTTTTTTTTTGCTGTTTCTCTCCTAGATGGCTGGCATGGAAGTTGGGAAAAAGATTTTTGCTATTAATGGTGACCTGGTTTTTATGAGACCTTTCAATGAAGTGGATTGCTTCCTGAAATCATGCTTAAATAGCAGAAAACCTCTAAGAGTTCTTGTGAGCACAAAGCCAAGAGAGTAAGTTGTATAATTTACGTGCGGTTTTTAAAAAAATTAGACATAGGTGAATAAAATAGAAAAGTTAAGAGTGAACATCTGGAATTAAGCATCTCACTGCTTGGCACATTTAAACGTCACCAACATCACTGATACTGGTCTGTAGATAATGGGAAAAAATACGTTGCTTATGATGGTTAAATGCTTGCTACTTAAATCAGGTAGTTTCAACAGAATAATATTTTCCTTTTGATGCCCCAATTTTTCTGGTCTGGGTTGGGTTGAGTTTGATTATGAGTGAAGAAAACTAGTAGGACACTTGGCAGTGAAAACTTTATTCCGCCATGTTCAGCTCTAAGAATTTCAGGGACTATGATACCATTTATGATTAAATGTTCATAGGAGGTGGGATCAAACCTGGGTGACAGACACTTCCATGCTTTCATGTACTTAGTAATATGTCCATTATTTTAAAAAAATATGTCTACCTACCTATGATTAGAAAAAAAACTTATGTTTATTATAGAAAAGTTAGTGAGTACAGGTTTTTCTAAAGGAAGACATTTTTTTATAATCATATCCATAAATGACCATTGTTATTTTTTTGAGATTCAGTGCTAGTTGATTTTTCTAAGTATTGACACACGTACATACAATCAAGTATTTATAAAATGGGAACGTGATTAATGATCTGGGGGGGCTGAAAAAAATTAACAAGATATTATGGATATACTTGGAAAACATTAGCTTTTTGTCTGCAAATCATTGATGGTCTCGTGTTCCTGTATTAGATTTCCATGATTTGTTTAACTAATTTATTAATTGAGAGAATATATATAAAGTGCTTAGCATAATGTCTTAATGTACTACGATTATATCAATATTACTCTTTAAAATTGAAGTATATTATTTTAATAGTAATAAGCAACTTCATTAATTTGAAGATAAATGAAGGTTACCACTTCAGAAACAAAAGGGTTTATTTTAACTACTTATAAAAATATTCTAAGTATATATGGTATAGTATTCTTCCCTACCTTAGTATATATTTTCAGCAATAGCTGGGTCCATCATTTATCTTAAGAGTTAAAGTGCAGTGTAATGGGCTAGATTCTGCAGTGTCGTCAAGGTAGAGGCTTTAGCTTCTACCCACAGCTTACCAAGGGGTCTGAAGGAGTGAGAGTGACTCATTAAAGTTAGTAATTTAGGAAGACTTTGAGATACAGGGCAGCAAATAACCATGACAGTGTCTTCTCTCTAAACCTAATTATGATCTATTAGTCACCCTTTCTCCAACCCTATCTAGGATGAGGCTATCTAGTTGCCAACCTCTGGACAATTTGAGGGCATTTAAAAGGAAAAGGACAGACTGGAAAGGACTGAGGCAGTAGTATTCCAAAGCAATCATTAGTAAACTAAAGGCCCTCTCCATGGCCCCTTGCCCCCTGATTTAACCCGGCAAATACTTTTCACTGATCATAGACATTTCAATTTAGAGGACTTTGAAGTCATCAGCTTCAATACTGAATAGAAAGGGGCAGATCCTCAGTCCTAGAATTAATTGCTAGATGAGCAGGGTTGGAACCTGGGTCTTTTGACTCTCTTCCGTCCATGTTTGCTGCACAGTATCTGAAACCCGATATCTCCCGTCCAGGTTCAAGCCTCTCTTTCACCATTTGCTTGCTAATTGTGTTGCTTCAACAAACTCATCCATAAAATATGGGGATAATAAGAGTGCCTATGTCACAGAGGTGCTAAGAATATTAAACAAATCTAGGTTTGGTGGGACGAAGTGAGAGAGTGGCATGGACACATATACACTACCAAATGTAAAATAGATAGCTAGTGGGAAGCAGCCACACAGCACAGGGAGATCAGCTCGGTTCTTTGTGTCCACCTAGAGGGGTGGGATAGGGAGGGTGGGAGGGAGATGAAAGAGGGAGGAGATATGGGGATATATGTATATGTATAGCTGATTCACTTTGTTATACAGCAGAAACTGACACACCATTGTAAAGCAATTATACTCCAATAAAGATGTTAAAATAAATAAATAAATAAGTAAAATGTATTGGGCACCTATGAGGTGCTGGGTACATTATGAAAGGTAGCATTAAACAAGAAAAAAAAAAAGAATAACATATTCAGGTGTTCCACACATAGTATGTATTCCAGTGATGTTATCTGTGACGCTTATCTATTCTCTCATTTTATTTTTTTAAACTGCTTCTTTATTACATCAAGAGCACATTTTACATTTTATTTCAAAACTGTTTTGAGGATGGAGTACTCAATTTTTTCCTTTTTATTTTTAATTTGTCTGAAGTATTATAACCTTTCCTTTCATATGTCCTTATTCTAACATATGATTCCTATAAACCATTCTCATATTTTCTTATAATAGCTACTTATAATTTATGTAGTATCCTGTTTGGGGGGAAAAAGGCAAAATACGACGGGTAAATACAACAGAATTTTTCTTTTGAACCTAGCTGTATTTTACATTTGATACCATCAAGGAATGTTTCAGAAGGCTTTGTAGCAGATAATTTAGTGCACTTATTTTCCTAAGTGCATTCCTCTTGTATAAATTTAATTCTTCTTTTAATCGTATAGTGGTCCCAGCAGGGGAACATGTTTTCCAAAGGTCGTTTTATGAAGAGAGCCCAGTATTATGAACAAAATGCATCTCACGGTGCTCTGTATAAATTTTGTTAAGAAAAAATATCATCATCTTCTTGAAGATTAGAGTAAGATCAGCCTTGCTTAGCAATAGAAGATAGAAGACCTTTCTCAGAAAGAGTTTTGAGAGTTCACTGTGAATTTTTCGCAGCCCAAAAGCAACAATAATTCACCATGGCCAGAAAGCTCCAAGTTATTTCAGCAAAAGTGAACTGTCATTCGTAGCATAGGAAGCATGAGCTACCTCTGTTTTTGATTTCATGCTCAGAAGATGTATTTATTCCCTTTTCTTTTCCTTAGTCAGTTCTGTCTTCCATCTTCCAGTGTACCTTTGACACACAGTAGTGTCAAGGTGATGTTCAAAGAAAGCAGATACAGCCTTATCCATCAAAGTGTTTAATTAAGGATACAGGATGAATTAGTTCCGTAAATTCTGTGCCGCCAATATACAGATCACTTCGTAGTGTGTAATCTAATTTATAATAACATTTTCAGGCTTCCCTAGAACAGACAGTTTGCATTTCTATCACGGATGCCTGAATGCCTGCTGGGGTTATATTTTATTTTATTTATTTATTTATTTATTTATTTTTTGCGGTACGTGGGCCTCTCACTGTTGTGGCCTCTCCCGTTGCAGAGCACAGGCTCCGGACGCGCAGGCTCAGCGGCCATGGCTCACGGGCCCAGCCGCTCCGTGGCACGTGGGATCTTCCTGGACTGGGGCACGAACCTCTGTCCCCTGCATCGGCAGGCGGACTCGCAACCACTGCGCCACCAGGGAAGCCCCGGAGTTATATTTTAAATTGCGGGGCCAGCCCCTGCGTTCAGCCCTAAGGGCCGTGTATGGCTTTCTCGAGTTTTCTAGATGCGGTGTTGCTCTTTCATAGACTGCACATAAGTGCTGTTGTACCTAACTTCTGATTCTGTCTAATGTGCCCTTGAAGTGCTGCCAACTTTTAGTTCATGATTAATTCATCGTCTTTTGGAAAACACTTGTTTCTGGGGCGTCAGGGGCTATCCGTCGAAATGTACTGGGTTGTATTCATTTGTCTTTGCTCTCCCTGGCAGTTTATTTAAACTCATTTTTATTGTTATGATGTTCTGTCTTGTCTCATGTTCTCTGCTTTTCATGGTTGCTTTCTGATATCTGCCTTCCTTCCGTGGAGTAGTTCGTTGATTACTACCAGTGGGAGATCCGTCCCTGGTTTGCCATGATGGCTGACTCAAGGTCTCCATCTCTTCATCTTCTTTTCCATGTGGATTCATTAAAAATACAGCTTTTCGGGCTTCCCTGGTGGCGCAGTGGTTGAGAGTCCACCTGCCGATGCAGGGGACGCGGGTTCGTGCCCCAGTCCGGGAGGATCCTGCGTGCCGCGGAGTGGCTGGGCCCGTGAGCCGTGGCCGCTGGGCCTGCGCGTCCGGAGCCTGTGCTCCACAGCGGGAGAGGCCGCAACAGTGAGAGGCCCGCGTACCGCAAAAAAAACCAAAAAACAAAAAATACAGCTTTTCTTATTCTGGTTTACCTTTTGGTGTGTTATCCTTTTAAAATTCCACTGAATAAACACAAAAGTTAATCATATTTGTTAAATTCTTTTGATGTTGTGTTTGACAGATCTGTTCTTTAAAACCAGCTCTTTGTTGTCGCTCTTTGCTGAAGTTCCCAACAGGTAGAAACGTGTGAACCCTGTGTTTCTTTTATATTAATTTTAACGATGAGATTTTGCAGCGCACTGATGCCTTCTTTGTCAGAGTAAACTAAGGAGAGAAGCGTCCATTTTACTAAGTATTTACATAGTTCACAGCGGGGCAGTTTACCAGAGCTTTCTCTTTTCGTCTCCACTGACACCCTGCAAAGTAATGTTAACATCATCATCTTTCCGTGGAAACTGGCTCAGTTGAGGAGTTCTTCCAAGTTATCCAACTATGAAGTGACTAAATCAAGATTCAAAGCGAGGTTTGTCTGACCCCAGAGCCTTTGTTCAGGATATTCTACACAACGACTGTGTTCCATGGAGGAACTCAGGGTGACGTGCCTGCTCTGGGCCCCTGGAAGGGCACCCTCCATGCTTGTCCAGGCCAGTGTCTTTCACACGGGAGACTATGATACGCATTTACTGAAGGACTGAATAAAGGTGTGGACAACTATTGTTTCAACCAACTGTGGTGTTTTAAAATCATCTTACCTTATTTTTGATTGGCTTTAGGACAGTGAAAATCCCAGATTCAGCGGAGGGACTTGGCTTCCAGATCCGAGGATACGGCCCTTCGGTGGTGCATGCGGTGGGAAGAGGTGAGAAATCCATCCCGTGTGATAACCAGCTTGCCAGCAGGTGTGGATACTCCCTGCTGAAAAACAGTATGTTTAAAAGTGCATAATCATGTCGCTGTGGATTTTCTCACTGGTATTTCTACTGTATTAGCTCAATGATAGTATATTTCTAAAGCAGTATTTTCAAAAAAGCTCTTCAAATTGTAAGACATATTTATCATTGTTAAAAATTCATAAGAGAATGATGCTTCCCAGTCTCACTTTTCTGCATGCTTTAGTTTAATCAAAGGATATAATGACTTTAAGGTTTTGTATTTTTCTCTGACGGCAAATTATTATATTTTTGTCGGCAATTCAGAGATGTGAGTGTTTGGGCTTAAGAATGATCTGTTTCCTTTATATAACGTCTTTTGCTATACGATTACTTTATTCTCATAAGCCATGCATTTTATAAAGCATAAAATGCATTTTAAATTAAATAATTTATGTGACCCAAAACTTATGTTTATATTTTATTCTCTTTTTGTTTGATAGGCAAATCAGCCTTTGATATCTCTTGTTAACATATGTACTTTTAAATTTTATGCTAACAGTAATGTGATTTAAGGGAATAACTGTTAGATCCCACATTGCTGACCGTAGTAAATAAATTGCTGCTGTAGCAAGAAGGATCACTAAGCATACGAAGCCATGTGTTTATCTTAACAAGAGACGTACATGCTTTTCATTACTAAGATATGTGAACTGCAGAGCATCTTAACATGATCACTCCAATATTAGACTGGAAAAATCTGAGAGGACATTGCTATCAGAATCACATTTATCAAGAATATACTAGCTAGACCCCTATTAGATTATGAAATTGCTTTCATTAGTGTATGTATGATAAAAATTAATCTTATTTCAAAACTTGTCTTTTCACTCAGAATTTTAAAACACATAGATTAATAGACATTTAAAATGTGTCCAGTAACTCATTAAAATTATAAAACTGAAATGGGATTCATTGCATACCGAAATGGGATATTTGATACATCAAATATCTCCTTCATTTTCACTAAACCAAAAAGGAGCCAATCACATTATTGATACTATGAAATAACCGAAAACCTAAGTGAATCAAACTGTGTCTGTTTCCCTATTACAGTATCTTTTAAAGAGCAGGGTTGTATTTTGGGAACTTAATCATAGGGTAGGGCCAATTCTGGTTACTATGCTTTTTGCTCCTGAAGAGTAAAAGAAAGACTCATGTGCTTTTCCTTTCGAGTGTGTATTAAATATGGTATCAGTCTGTGGTTTCCTTTTGCACTGTAATTTTGCCGTAAGAAAAAGAAACTTCTTTCCCATTTTTCTTCTTCAGCCCTTTCCCATGGTCACACACTAGAGCATATCAATAATGGGACTTTCACCTGTGGAATCTACAATTCTAATATGCCATTTTCTGACTACAGTCTCTTTTTTTGGGTCTCTTATCTGGTTGCTTTGAAATTTGGTTGCTTCTTCAATAAAAAATGGTAAACAGAATTCCGCTGGGACCTCCAGTCTCGGGATCCTTCTCCTTTTCTCCTGGTTAATTATATCCCTCAAAGTGCCACTTCCTTCCTTAGCCAGCTTTATCCCCGTGGTGGGGCACTTCCATCACTCTTCTCAGCATTGTTAGGGTCCTCTCATCCCTGTCTCTCAGGTGCATCCAGGGTCCTCTTGTGCTTATCCCTCAAGTGCATCCAGGCCACCTTATTTCAGCTTTGGATAAACCTAACTACATTCTTCGCTTTTTCTCCTGAGCAGCTAGGAAAAATCTATCATGGATATGGAATTAGTATCATCCCAATTCACTGTCTTATCTTTTACTGAGCCCCTGTCACTACTCAGTAGTCTTTTTATGTGTCTGATCAGCTGTCTCTTTTTCTGTTCATTATTGCCTCCTGTCCCCCATGATGACTTCCTTTTTCACCTCACAGACATATTCAGGCTCCCAGGTATGAAGGCCTCCAAGTCCCACACCTTTTTTTTGCACACGTTGTTGGCTGTTTTACCATCACCAATTTTTCTCCTAGTCTAGAGGAAGAGGTCTTCCATTTTCCTCTCTGGAGTTCAAGGTTAATATCCCTACAGATATTCTGGAGCCCACCCCTTCAGATACCTCCTCTGGGGTATTACACTGTCAGATATTCCGATTCCAGAATTTTCAATGTTTCTCTTCACTGGATTACTATAGTAGAGGCTATAAACATGCTCAGTTGTTTCTCATTGAAATAAACAAAGAAACAAAACTGTCTTAAACTGAACAGCAAATACAAAACCTTCCCTCTTCCCGTATTTTCCTCTCTAGATCCTTGCTACACAGAGTGTGGTCCACAGACCTACAACGTTGGCATCACCTGGGAGCTGGTTAGAAATGCAGAATCTCAGGCCCCATCTAAGACTTACTGAATCAGAATCTGTATTTTAACAAGATCCTCAGGTGATCTGTATGCATGTCAAAGATTGAGACCCTTCGCTCTAGAGTAATGCTCTCAGAACTTATTTTTGTCGTGCCAAACTTCCTGAAATGCTGGTCTTTATTTTGGCTGGCCCTTCCTCACTTCCTATTTGAATTTTAGCCCAGGGCTATAGACATCTCCTCCCACCCCCTACCCATGTCTCCAAGAGTAACCCATGTCTTATAAGAGTAATCATGGACTTAACTGGAAATTACAATGGACATTGAGAGTTCTTGTCTTAATTGAATATTCTGTTGCATTTGTTTAAACTGACTGCTCCCGTTGGCCTAAAACGTTCATTATCTTGATTTCTGAGATGGTACTTTTCAGATTTTTCTCCTACCCCTCCTCTGCCAGCTCTTCATCTATTGACCCCTGAACTGTTGGCACTCTCTTCTCTTCTTTGCCTTCTTGTTCTCCATAAACAATCATATTGACCCTCTTCGCTGGGGATTTCTAAATCTCTTTCTCCCGCCCAGATCTCATGAGTCCTATAGCCTAGATCTAATTGTTTATTAAACATCTCCACCTAAATGCACCTTTGGCACCTTAAGAAACCCAGTATTATCCCCAGCTGAACTTTTTATCTATTCTCTGAAGCTGCTTTACCTTCTGTATTCTCTCTTTATTTAAATAACTCTGTCTACTCAGCCACTGAGTCCGAAGGCACAGGAGTGATCCTGAGTGCAGACTAGAGCCTTTCCGTCAACACCATCATCAAACATCAGAAACTTGATCTCGTTCTCCCCTTTATAATTAAAGCTACGTTAATTCCATCCTGGGAAGTTGCAGTGGATGCTTGCTGTGATTTTGATTTTTGACTTAAACTCCGATGATCCATCCTCTGTGTAGGCGGGGGTTGGGAGCGATCACGTCACTTCTCTGCTTAAAATTCTTAAATGTTTTTCCTCTTGCGTGTATAGTAAGGTTCACACTCAGGACTTCACGCAAAGCGCACAGAGACTTCACAACCTGCCTCTGCTTTGCTCTCCAGTCTCTCTCACCCACTTTCATTCTAAGCTCACACTGACTGCTCCTGTGGTCCCAAACGTCCAGGTTATTCTTGACTCAGTGCCTTTTTTCAGGCTCTTTTTCTTCTTCTTCTTTTTAAAAAAATTTTATTGGAGTAGAGTTGATTTACAGTGTTGTGTTAGCTTCAGGTGTACAGCACAGTGAATCACTTATATATATACATACATCCACTGTGTTTTAGATTCTTTTCACATATAGGCCATTACAGAAGACTTGAGTACAGTTCCCTGGGCTATAGAGTCCCCTGCCCTTATTAGCTATCTAGTTCATATATTGTAGTATGTATATGTCATTCCCAGTCTCCCAGGGTGTCCCTCCTTGCCACCACCCCCTGGGAACCATAAGTTTGTTTTCTACATCTGTCACTCTGTTTCTGTTCTGTAGATAAGTTCATTTGTACCCTTTTTTTTAGATTCTAGGCTGTTCTTTCTGCTGCGATTCTCCCTCCCTCAAGACTCAGGTCAATCCAGGAAAACCACTTAATATTTCTGGGAGTGAATTTTAGTGAGAAGAAATGTATACTGTCTTCTTGAATATAAATTATGTTCTTTAAGATGTTTAATAATTCCTTCATGGGAGAAATTGCTTACAAAGGAAAGCTCTTCTAACATACTTATGATAAGTTTTATAATCATTGATGTTAATTATGTACATTGTATTTAGCAATGGTGCTTTGTAAATGTTGATTTGCTCAGAATATCAAATAGTAATGATTGGAAGGTTCTGAAAATCTTAGCTCACCTGTTAGGATATGCCACTATATCTCTGCAAATAAATGATGGACAGTTGATGTTTTCTGATTAATTTTATTCTCCACAAATTGTCTGGTTCCTGACCCTTTGTACATATCCTGAAGTCTTGTTTTTCTTAGCAAATCCAGTCCACTCCTATTTGCTAATTGACTTTTTTCCTTAAGAATTTCTTTTAATTGTTGGCATTTTAAAAAATGAAAGTGAATACTGTTTAAATATTTAGAGATTTTGTAGACTAAAGGAAGTGTAAAAAGGCCTGTATTTCTGGCTTTCTCATTGTGCCATTATATATGCATATTTAGAAAATTAGATCGATTAGACATTTGAAAGGGAAAATAACTGATTAGCATTATAAAGGTTTCTTCACAGCATCTCTTCAAACTAATTCTTCAGGGGGTGGGAAGATATTTGTTCAACACAGTTTGAATGGCCAGTTAAAAAGCAGGGAATTTTTTTTTTGCGGTACGCGGGCCCCTCAGTGTTGTGGCCTCTCCCGTTGTGGAGCACAGGCTCCAGACACGCAGGCTCAGCGGCCATGGCTCACGGGCCCAGCCGCTCCACGGCATGTGGGATCTTCCCGGACCGGGGCACGAACCCGTGTCCCCTGCATCGGCAGGCGGACTCTCAACCACTGCGCCACCAGGGAAGCCCAAGCAGGGAATTTTTGAGAGGGCATTGCCGTTAGAGCCAGATTCATCAAGAACATGCTAGCTAGATGTTTATCATATTTTAAAATTGCTTTCCTTACGGTATATGGGATAAAAATGAATCATATTCCTAAAATTAGTTTTTGGCAGTTTTCTCATTTGTATTTAAAGGAACTGTGGCCGCAGCCGCTGGTCTTCACCCTGGACAGTGTATCATCAAAGTAAATGGGATCAATGTCAGCAAAGAGACACACGCTAGTGTTATTGCCCATGTCACGGCCTGCAGGAAGTACAGGAGACCAACGAAGGTAAACTACCCTTGGCTGGTGTAGCTGTGATCACAAACTTGCACAGAAGGCCCCGGGGACAACATGGGATAGTGCCAGGACTGTCTGTGGTTTCCACTGACAAGTTCACAGTTAAGTGCAGAACTTTCAATCGCATAATGCTTGTTTTATCTGCATAATTAGTTATAATCGATTCTGCTTAAATGGCCACATTTTGCTGCTACAGTATTGTCACCAGTTTAAAAAGTGCTCTGGGCTATTTTCATTTTCATTGTGATGAGTTTTCAAATAGCTAACTGTTTATCAAATTGAAATCCAAAGGTCTTGACTCTTGTGATTGCCTTAGAATCTATAATGGTCAGCTGTACCTCCATCTGTATATATGAGTTATTAATGCTTACACTGTTTATTATAAAACTTCTGTGAAAAAGAAAAAATTGTGGGTTTTATAGGGTCTGTGATTGACTGTTGGATATATTTTTATTTAGGTAGCTGGATTTAGCTTTTAAAAGAAAATACCAATATGTGCTTGCCATTACTTAAAATCTTAAGCAGTGTCCTCTGATCCAAAGTTTAAGTGCTGTACAAAAATAAAATTAGAATCCTAATTGATAAGTAAAGCTTATTATCTCATGAGATACAAGGGAGTGTTGGATTATAAGAGAAAATTCTCTCAAATTAATTAACTGAGTGCAAAAGGAATTTTAAAGGACAGGCTTTCTATTTTTTTCTGTCATGCTAGGTGAAGTACTCTTTTCTAGATTTGAGTATACGACTTTGTGTCCAAAACAGAAAGATGAGTGGCTATTTTCTCCTAGGCCAGGACTGACATCCTGCAAAATACTGAGCCCACAAGAAAATAGCTGATGAATTTTGCTTACTAGTAAGGTCAAAAGAGCACAGCAGATTGGAATTCACACGTAGAAGCGTAGGTTATTTGGGTTGACAGTAGTTTAATAAATATTTATTGAACTGTATTAGTAAATGAAGTTTTAAAAAGATACTACTTAAATGATCAAAATTTTCCCCTTCTATCAAAATTTTAAAAGGTAGCCAAATTGATTTGAGTTTCATTTCTTTTCATTTCCCCTGTCTTCCTTGTTGGAGAGGTGTTGATCAGTGAAATAATTAAGAAAAGCAATAAACGGACAGAAAAAGGCACTAAGTGACTAACATGCTCTATTGGGTATCCATTGCCACAAAACAGACTGTCCCGAAACGTAGTGACTTAGAACAACAATGATTAATTGTTTCTCTTGGTTCTCCGGGTTGACTGGGTGTTGGTTCCTGTGAGGGCTTCGTCCTGATGTGGCTTTGTTCTGCTGGGAACTGACTAGTGCTGGGGTTCCCCTCCTGATGTCCTCTCACTCCAGAGCCCCTCCACCTGGCCTTCCTTTCCATTCCTTAGCAGAATTCTCCTTTCTACATGGTATCTGGGTTTCAAGAGGGAATATTACAGGCAGTCAACTCTTTACATCATGCTTGCTACTGCTCTCCCTTTGAAGAGTCAGATCACGTGACCAAGCCCAGGATGAGTGTAAGAAGGAGCTACACAAAGGTGTGGACTCTGGGGGAAGTGGTTACTTGGAGGCCACAACAGGTCACCAAGGTGTACTTGAATGATTAAATGTTAACTAGCATTTTAATGATGGATAGCAATATAATAATCAAACACAATTGTGAAGTTAATACAAGAGAAAAATGGATAGTACCAATCATAGCACACTTCAGTCATGTAACTCAGCTTATCATCTTACCTAGGAAAAGTACAAACATTAAAGTAGTAATGCAACACTGAAAGCATTACTTGGTAGCCATTTCATCTCTCATTTATCTAAATAAGACAGGAACTGCTACTTCAATGAAAATGTAGGATGATTTATGACGTGGAAGGATTAAAAGATAGTTATATCAATTGGGAACCCCATGAGATGAAAGATGTTCTTCCAATTTTCTTATTGGTTTGATTCACAAAAACCATTAAATGTGTTGAAACATATGTGACTGTTAGGAGAGCATTTAAATCATTTGTACAATTATAGACCATTGCTTCTTCAGAAAAGTACCCATCTAACATTTATGTAAACATTTGGGAAATACATCTTATTTAAAAGCCTATCTATCTTTGGAAGAAAAAATCTCAAGCTTAGAAAGTTTGTCAGTTTGTTGAAAATATATTTTTTTAGCTTTATCATCCTATCAGATTCTCACTGACTTATTAATCTTTTTTTTAATTTATTTATTTTAATTTATTTATTTTTGGCTGTGTTGGGTCTTCATTGCTGCATGCAGGCTTTCTCTAGTTGTGGCGAGTGGGGGCTACTCTTTGGTGTGGTGCGCAGACTTCTCATTACGGTGGCTTCTCTTGTTGCGGAGCATGGGCTCTAGGCGCGCAGGCTTCAGTAGTTGTGGCTTGTGGGCTCTAGAGCGTAGGCTCCATAGTTGTGGCTCATGGGCTTAATTTCTCCATGGCATGTGGGATCTTCCTGGACCAGGGCTCAAACCCATGTCCCCTGCATTGGCAGGCGGATTCTTAACCACTGCCCCACCAGGGAAGTCCCTGTTGAAAAATAATGCCACCGACTTTCTATTAGTTTCTGACATTGATTTTCCTTCTCTTTCAAATGTTATTGTATTTTATTGTATTTAAACTAAAAGAATAAGTAAGATTGTCAACTCTCCTTTTGAAGCAGGTTTATGAAATGGATATGCATTTCAGGAAGCACTAATACCTCTGAGGTTTCTTTCTCCCCCTCATTTCCAGCAAGATTCCATTCAGTGGGTTTATAACAGCATTGAGAGCGCTCAGGAAGACCTTCAGAAGTCTAACTCCAAACCCCCAGGAGATGAAGCAGGGGATGCTTTTGACTGTAAAGTAGAAGGTGGGTTCCTCCTTTTTCTCCTCATTGCCCTATAGTATTCTTTGTCATTGTGCCATTGCCACATCCCAGTTATTGAAAACCTTATATGTTCAAGTCACTTCTTAGTCATCTCAAATAGATACCACGTCAAATCCCTAAGTCATAATTGCTGGTGACTAACATAGAATAGCTATGACACTTTCTTAGGTACTTTATTAAATGTTTTACGTGGATTATCTCATCAAGTCATCAAAAACGAAAATCTATTAAAGGTGTGATTATCATCATTCTCATTTTATGGGAGAAGAAATAGAGACCCATATAGGTGAGTGGGCGTGCCCAAGCTAGGAAGCAGTGGAATGAGGATTCAAACCCAAGTTATGATGTTTCCTTATTTTGAGTTTAAGCATTGTGTGCACCTTCCCACTCCACTGTGGTTCACAAACCAGCAGTATCAGCATCACCTGAGTAAGACAGAGATGCAGAATCTCAGCCCCACCCCAGATCTGCTGAATGGGAATCTCCATTTTAACAAGATCTTATCTGTATGTACATTACAATATGAGAAGCCCTAGTTTAGAAGGTCCATAGTTCCTTTGAAAATACATTTTTTTTCCTTTTCTTTTAAATAGAAATGTAGTTGATTTACAACGTTGTGTAAGTTTCAGGTGTACAGCAAAGTGATTGTTATACGTATATATGTATTCTTTTTCAGAGCTTTTTCCATTATAGGTTATTATAAGATATTGAATATAGTTCTCTGTGCTATACAGTAGGTCCTTGTTTTGAAAATACTTTCTTGATTCAAGTAACTTTTACTGTATTCTTACAGTAATGAAGGAGGCAAACTAATAATGTGAGTATGACGGGGAGAGAGATCTTTTGATAAGGACTCATACCATTTCTGTTTTCTCAGTGAAGGAAACCTGCAGGTCACTGTATTCAGTGTGAAGTGTGAAGGGACTGAGGCAACTACGTTTACGTTTGCGTGTAACAAATACCTTGAAATATCAGTATAAACTTTTTCATGGAAGTCCTTGAATCCTCTCCTACATTTTCTTGGTATCTTTCCACTTATACTATTGGTGGATGTCTCTGGACATTTTTATTGTACTACTAGTTTCTTCCGAACCAGCATAGCTGGAGAATTTGCTATGCACACTGAATCATATGGGGGTACTTAGGAAAAGCGGTTTTCCCTCCATTCCTGGAAGGGCGCTTGGGAGGAGCTTCTCAGATCATGAACAACATCAGGAATATTTCAATCTCATTGGAGCAGCAAAGCTGTAGTGCTAAATCAGCTCTTTTATTTATTCAAACCAGGACAAATCTCAGGACCTTACCTTGAGGCTTTTATTCCTCATTTATAGTTAGTTTTTGCTAATCATCATTGGTGCCGCGGTGAAAGGTAGAATGGGTTAATGACATGCTCTGGAAATTGATTTATAGCTATTCTTGGACTTAATTATTTTAAAGAAAACCATTTTTCTGCTTTTGCCTATTTTTAAAAATAAATTTATTTATTTTATTTATTTATTTTTGGCTGCGTTGGGTCTTCGTTGCTGCGTGCGGGCTTTCTCTAGTTGCGGAGAGCAGGGGCTACTCTTCCTTGCGGTACGTGGGCTTCTCATTGCAGTGGCTTCTCGTTGCAGAGCACAGGCTCTAGGTGCGTGGGCTTCAGTAGCTGTGACGCGTGGGCTCAGTAGTTGTGGCTCACAGGCTCCAGAGCGCAGTCTCAGTAGTTGCGGCGCGTGGGCTTAGTTGCTCCGTGGCATGTGGGATCTTCCCAGACCAGGGCTCGAACCCATGTCCCCTGCGTTGGCAGGTCGATTCTTAACCACTGCGCCACCAGGGAAGCCCTGCTTTTGCCTATTTTATATTTACTGTTTCTGCTATTCTAGGGCTTAATTGTGTTAAGTAAGCTAATATTCTCTTTTCGCTTATTTAATATTTACTGTTAGATTCCTCAGCAGTTTCTTGCTTGAGACTTTAGGTGTTTTTTCCCCTAGTTGACTGAACGTTGGCCAAAAACCTATAGGAATACATTCCAGATGGAAATTTTATTACAGTGAACAATGACACATTTTTGCAATGAGTCAGCTTCAGAAGATGCTGTTTGGGAAAATTCAGGCACTCCCTGCTTAAAAAAATAATTATTCCATCTCCTTTCTGCTTCTTCAATATGGTTTTCTGTATTTTTTCTGCTTTGAGAAAATATTCATCCAATGTTTGACGCAGTTTTAGGAACCCTGACTTTAAGTTATGCATGCTTTAAAGAAAAAATTGTACGTTTAATGTTGATATAGGTATAAATAGGCATACATATGGTCCATAGATCAAAATGGGTGTGCAAAGATAAGACTAGTCATATTAGAGTGGTAAGATTTGGATCGGTCAATCATGTATTTTTTTAAATGTTCTTATTTTTTAAAATGTTAACAAGAATAGACGCTTCATTTAGCACAGCAGATTTAGTCACCCTTTAAAGAACTCTTTAAAAATTATTCAAAGAGACTCAAATTATTTGAAGAGATTAACAAACCCTTCCTGAATTTGCTGAATTTAAGTTATCTTTATTCCAGAGGTAATTGACAAGTTCAACACCATGGCCATCATCGACGGGAAGAAGGAGCACGTGAGTCTGACGGTGGATAACGTCCACCTAGAGTATGGCGTCGTGTACGAGTATGACAGCACCGCTGGGATCAAGTGCAATGTGGTGGAGAAGATGATCGAGCCCAAAGGTTTCTTCAGCCTCACTGCCAAGGTACAAGCGATCCCTGCAAAGAAGGGATTTTGTTCTTGGTTAAGCAGCTAAAACCCTCCCTCACCCCCACTTCAAAAAATGTAAATAGCTGTACATGTTTCAGCTGTCCACTCATTGAAGTTCTTTTTCTTTTTTCCCCCATTACTCAGTTTATGTACAGTCTTTTTTTTTTTTTTTTAATTGATCTCTTGGAGCACAGTGTCATGTTAGATGGGACGTTTGCCCAGGCGAGCATTAGTTGATTTGGCAAAGGTGTCTTTGCATTTAGTAAGTTTACTACGTCTGTTAACTCAGTATCATGAATACATTTCAGATGGTTTTCATGACAGGTGGTGCTTTCCTAAATGTACATAATCTTGTGAAGAATATTTGAAGTCGTAAAACGCATTCAAATTCTGCAAGTCTCATGTTTATTTCATAAAATTGCTCGAAGCTTAGAGATCAGTTTATGAATAGATCTTCAGGTATTTATACAATTCTTAGTTGCAAAGGATCTTGTACTTAGTCCTTAGACTACAGCAAAACAGGAAGGGAGAAAGGGGGTCTTCATCCAAATGGATAAAACATATGCTAAGTAAGAGGCAACCCTGTGTTTGCTTTTCATGATCCTTCCACAAGGTAAATCGATCAGACTCCTGTTGGACCCTCCACAGGTTGGAGCTTTAGTGTTCCATCTGCTTTTGTATAGCTTTGCCACCTTTATTTCTTCATTTCAATTCTTGTTTTGAATGTGTGTAGTTGAGATAGATCTAGCATTAATAACATGTATTTTTTTATTTTAGCGGAAAAATAATATAAAAATCCAAACGCACTATTTCAAAAATAATTATTTTATGTTTTTGTTTTATATTCTGAAAGTTAACTTTTGAAAAAAATCCCATCATTCTGATGGCATTGTACCACTATATGTACCTACTGATAGAGCATCTGTATTTTCAAAATGCAACCCCTTCCCAGCTACATTATACTATTAAGAGGATCCATGGAAGAGTTTGGGATCAGGTTACTGTAATTATTTTATCTCATTTTCTAGCTATTTCAAATTGGCAAGATTACGTGGATTACTTTATATATGACAACTGTACAACTTAGTCTGCACAGATTTCTATTTTACACGTGAAGAAAAGAAAATCAAAGAAATTAAGAAATTTAACCAAGATCACACTGCTAATGATAAAGTGAGCTCTAATTTCTAGACTAGTGATTAAACAAAAAGCTCACACTCTATATTCTGCAAGACAGGGAAATGGAGGTGGTGAAGGAGGTCAAATAATCACAGCATCTGTAGGTTGTCTCACACAATATTATAGAACTGTCAGGTAAGGGTGTAATCAATCCTTGTGATCTTTGAACAATCATGAATGCTACATATAAATAATAAACATAATTAATTCCAAGTTCATGGGAAGTTCTCAGTGATTCATGGTGTACACACACACACACACACACACGCTGCCTTATAATTGATTAAAACAGCCAAAAGGATTTACTAGTTGAATACATCATATGGATGCTTTTATCTAACACTTTTATCAGATGGAGTTCAGACACTGAAAGCAACATTGCTTTTTACTTTATCAAGAGAAAGTCTCATGTATTCATTCCTTCAGCAAACATTTGTTAAACGCACTCTCTGTACCAGGCTCTCAGTAGCAAGCAAGGGTATGGTTTTCCTTAGTTTTTGTTGTTCTACTACCAAACTGAGAGAAAAAAATGTTCTGAGTAACTCTGACTAAAATGTGAGAGTGTACACATCAGAGTGTACTGATTTATCCAGCAGGGAGTCTTTGAAGCCCCCTCACCTCCCTCAGGCAGCCTTTCATAGCCAGCAGAAGGGAAAACAGGAGATGCCAGACACAGAAGTCCATCACTTCACTGCCAGGGTTTATTGAACATACAAATCCTGGGCATCTAAAAGAAGCACACTGGGGAAAGTCACCCTGTGCTGTGGAATCGTGAAGATTTTGTTTGGCTGATTTTGAAGGTTTTATTTTCTTGTTCTATTTTGTGTGTGTGTGTGTATGTGTGTCTACAGATTCTTGAAGCCCTGGCTAAAAGCGATGATCATTTTGTACAGAACTGCACCAGCCTTAACTCTTTGAACGAGGTGATTCCTACTGACCTTCAGAGTAAATTCAGTGCTGTTTGCAATGAAAAAATTGAGCGCATATGTCAGAGAATATCCAGTTATAAAAAGGTAAAAGCTCTATGTATGTATTTTACAAGTAATTATTATTTAAATTATCATTTTAATGTCAAATTTAATTCAATTCTTGGTATTATTTATGTACCGCATTATTGAAATAATGATAACATTTATGTAACATTTTAGAGTTTTTTGAATGCCCTTACATCCTTTGCCTCATTTGATCTTTGCAAACTTGTAAGCTAGGCCATTATTCCACATTTTCCAAATATAATAACTGAGACCTAAAGAATTAAATTACTTACTGGAAAGAATAGAGTTGGGGTTTAAATCCAGGCCACCTAATTCTGAAATCAGATTTTTATTATTACACTATAGTTCTTCTTTCCCTGTTCTCTTGACAGAGGGAACAGAGCCCTCAATCAGAAAGTACATGGAACATCAGCTGTTTTAAATGGATTCATTGCCTCATTCATTTGACGTATTAATTGAGCACCTTTTGTGTGTGAAGCAGTGTTCTTGGTACCAGGAATACGGCAGCAAGGAGAGAAGGTCTTTCCTTTCACGGTGCTTCCACTTGAGTGGGGGAGACAACAACGAAGTAAATAAATCTCTACAAAGGGGGAAATCAAATATTGGAGAGAGTTATGAGGAAAGCTACGGTGGGAAGTGCCAGGGTGGGAACTCTAGGCTGGGTGGCTATAGAGAAAGCCTCTCTGGGAAACTCGTGTCTGAATGACAAGTAGAACTCTTCCTTTAAATGGGAGGAAGAAGCGTCCAGGTAGACAGAGGAGCTGGCACAGAGGCCCCAAAGCAAAAAGAAGGTCAGGGTGTCAGGGGAAGAGTGACCAGTCAGTCATAAGGGCAGAGGCTTTGGCAGGGACAGATATGAGGTGCCGTGGAAGCTCTTTGTACCTTTCGGGACTTCGGAAGGTGTTTGGATTTTCTTCTTACATCGATGAGAAGCAGTTGGAAAATTTTAGATAGAAGGATGACTTCATCTAATTTAGGTTTTTGAAAGATGATGCCGGTTCCTCTGTAGGAATGGATTGCAAGGGGCAAGAAGTGAGGCGTAGAGAGGGGTGGGAAGCGATTGCAATAGTCCAGGTGAGTGGCGGTCATGGCTTGGACTCTGGGGAAGACAGAGGAGACAGAGAACATTTGGTGAACTCGAGGATATATTTTAGAGGTAGAATAAATAAAAATTGATCTCTAAAACATATAGTAGGTTTTCTTTTTTTTTTTTTTTTTTCTGTTTGTGTCAGTGGGAGGCTAGCTAATTATTTCCCTCAAAGTGAGGCTGGTTGCTTACATTTTGGTAGTCATACTAGGAAATATTATTTATCCCACTGTTTATGAATATGAGTTAACTGTCTGTGTTTGGTATGGCAAATAAAAGATAAGTCAATATGTGTCCAGATATGTCCATACAAAAACAGGGAAATGTGTGAACGAATACCCAAGGGATTTCAGTTTGGTTGCCTCAGGTAGGGGAAGGGGAAGCAGGCTCACTGTGTTTTTCTTTAAGCCTTTCCTACACTGTTAGGCTTGTTAAGTTGAATATGTATTGATGTCATAATTTTTTATAAGTCCATTTACATGAAGAAAAAATGATATTCAAGATCACTGCATAACTGTCACATCTGTTCACCTTCTTTCCATGATTGCTGTTGACCTCTTTAAGTTTGGGAAAGATTCCATGGATATGTCTCGTTGAAGCTGAAGAACGGAAGATTTTCTTTTTACTTCTCTTGTCTCTATGAGAGGTGACAATGCTTTGAAGTTAAATTTAAAAGCTCTAAAAAAATGCAAATTAGTAGTCCCCTTTTGAACACATTTTGAAAAGAGAGTCATTCTACTTCAGAGATGGATCTGTATAAAGTATGGTAGGGTTCAGGCAGATTCTGGTTGTCAAGCTTGTCACTTTTGCGTGTGTCATTTTTCTACCTGTTTTGGATTTTGTTCCTATTTTCTTCTCTCCATTCATTCAAACAGCAAAAGCAGTAGAAGTAGCTTAAAGAAATACACATAAGAAAAGGTAAAATATAGAAATAAAAATAAAACATTAAGATGAGGGTATATTACATAGGGTATTGATTCAGCTGCTTTAAGAGGGACCAAGACAACAGAGGCTTAAACCAGATAGAAAGTTTATTTCTCACTCATGTGAAAGTACAATCTGATAGGAGTCCAGTGAGGTGGGGCTTGATGATCTTCTAGGGATCCTTCTATATTTTTGTTTTCTCCCCTAGGATTTTGCCCTCTTCTGCAAAGCCAAACTTGGTGCACCACCACCATGTCTAAGTGAATGCCCCTTAGAAGGGGAAACAGGAAGTGGAGAGTAAAGCACTTCCTTTTGAGGGCAGGACCCAGAAGTTGTACACATCACTACTGTTCACATCCTGTTGTTTAGCGAAAGGGAGGCTGGGAAATGTAGTCTCAAACTAGGCATCCATGTGCCAAACTAAAACTCAAGGAATTTTATTACTAAGAGAAAGAAGGAGAGGATGAATATTGGAGGAAAATGAGTAGGTAAATTTAGAGGTAAAGCTATATTAGAACAGATGGTATAGACCATCAGGGAAAAAGGGGCTGTAGGTAAGCAGGTCCTAAGACTCTATTTACTTGCTAAAGTGGAATATTATATTTGGCCTTCAAGTTCCTGATGGCCAAAATGAAAAGGGAAACAGTCTGTTACTTATTTATCAGCAACCCTGTGATACATACATGTTTCTTAAGAGAAGGAAAGGTTTTCTTGGTCTAAGTTCTAAAGGAAATCTGTCACCCTGGATTTCAAAGAGGCAACACCAGGAGTGTCAGGGCCGTGTGTCCATAAACATAGCCCTGCAAAAGAAGCGGCAATTTGTTTTATGTGGAACATATTTTTAAGATACTCTTTAATGAAAGAGCATTGGTCAGAAACTCAAGTTCACAAAAGCAAGTTTGTTGCAGGATGGGACAGGAAGACTGGGGAAATACTTACTAAATGTGTATCTTTTACATAGGCAATAGGCGCTTACGTCAGTTATTTGAAGAAGTCTGCCCTCCCCCACGTACAATCTACTTGGGAAGAAAGGTCAAAATACATGAAGTAATAATAATACTACTTAGCCAACTAGGAGGTGTTGCCATGAATGGTTGAACATGCTGGCACCCAGCACCTTGCTCTATATGCTGGTCCTCTGTGCCATTATAGAGCGCACAACAGTTTATAGCAGTCTATATCAGGCATTGCATGCTGGCTATATTTTACAGTTTGCCTGTGTTGTATAATCTTACCAACACAGTGATATGAGACATATTATCCATTTTTTCATCGATGAAGTGACTGAAGCTCAGAGGGATCAAGTAACTTTCCCAAAGGCACACAGCTGGGAGCGGCAGTGGAATTTGAACCTTGCTCCCTTTTATTCTAAAACTGGTGGTTGTTTGTTTACCTGTAGTTGATACTTCGCTACACAGCTGATGTGCTGAACAGTATGGTTCTGACTGCAAGGGCAATAGCATTTCAGTAATGGAGAAATCATCTCGGACTGAGTGGTCAGCAGATGCTAGCTGCTGTCAGCTGGAAAGATCTGTCAGAGTGAAAAGGAAGAGAGATGGCTCTCAAGTAAAGGGAGAGATCATAAATGAAGGCAAAGACTTAGAAATGAGACTGATCTGATTGATGAAGAGTTGACGTACTGCCTGAGCCAGAAAGGAGGATTTTAGTTGGATGCAGTTAAAAAGGAAACCTGACAAAATGTGATTTTTTTCCAGTGATTTTCTTTTTTTAATTTTTATTTATTTTTGGCTGCGTTGGGTCTTCGTTGCTGCGCGCGGGCTTTCTCTAGTCGCGGTGAGCGGGAGCTATTCTTTGTTGAGGTGCGTGGGCTTCTCATTGCAGTGGCTTCTCTTGTTGTGGAGCACACGCTCTAGGCTCGTGGGCTTCCGTAGTTGTGGCCTGCGGGCTCAGTAGTTGTGGCTCGCGGGCTCTAGAGTGCAAGCTCGGTAGTTGTGGTGCACGGGCTCAGTTCCTCCGCGGCATGTGGGATCTTCCCGGACCAGGACTCAAACCCCTGTTCCCTGCACCGACAGGCGGATTCTTAACCACTGCGCCACTAGGGAAGCCCCTCCAGTGATGTTTTGAAGTGACATAATCATCAGATTTGTTTGTAAGATGTCCAAGTTGAGGGGACTTGGACTCATGTAGAAGCATTCGGGACAGAGAGAAAAAGATCAATTCAAGCTGTGCGTAGGAGGAAAATATATACCATCTATGATTAATTGGTTATGGTGATAAAGAAGTTGTTATTTCTTGGTTTCTAACAGCAACCTGGTTTGCAATAAACTGAGAGATGTATGTTTTGGGGGATTATAAGCAGAGTATTTCCCCAAATGTTGGGGATTCTCAACAACCTTATCCCGGGGAGTGAGAAGCATCTGCCATTTCCTCAGGTGTAACTGGGCACCTGGGAAGCTTTTAAAGAAGAGGTGGACAGGCTACTGGGCAGTGATTTGAGATGATAAAAAGAATGTCACTGAAGTTTGGAAAGCTCTCGTACGCACATTGTTGCTGTTTGAGCCTCCAAGTAGCCATGTGTACTGAGTAGTCTTATTATCCTGCTTCTTTCTCAGGAAGTAAGAATTTGCTTCAAGTCACATACGTGGCAGGTAGCCAACTAGGTATCAGTCCTATGGAGTGCCGTCTCACTTATTTTTATCTTTATTTTTAATTTAGAAATAAAGAGAAACTTGTAGTTAACCAGGACATGAGTGCTTTAAAAGCAGTCCTTTCATCATCCCTTCTTGACCATAAACCTGTTTAGAATCACTGGCTATCTTTCTCACGAAATAGAGAAACAAGGTTAGCAAGAAAACATTTCAAGGACCTTTTCTGTTTGAACAAAATGTCGATACCTACGGTAACAGCCTGTCAGGTAAGGTCAGTTTCATCCACGTAACAGATGTATGTCAACAGAAACTATAGCATTTGTGAATATATATTTTTAATTTCCACATATTTACTTTTAAACTATTATTAGCAACCTATTTGTCTCCCAGATGAAAGCTTCAAACAGCCCTCTTTGTATAAAATAAAATGTATCCATAGAAACTAAAATCTCAAAGAGGCTGGCTTTCCCTTATTATTTAGACTCTAAAAGTTTTACATGTTAGAAATAGAAACCAGTTGATATTTCTACAGTTTCCATAGCCAGGCTGCTGCAATCACATTTAAGTTTTTGGCCAGCGTTATAGGCCACAGATGTTCAGACCTTACTGGGGACCTGAATGAACCCTAAGCTGGTATTTAATCTCTGTGGGGCAGGAAGTGTGGGCAGTCGTTCCAGACATAAAAGTATGCACTGTTTGGAGGAACGTGCTCAGTCTCTGTTGTCCTGAGAACTTTTAAAAATTCTAGATTCATTCTCCTGTTTCCAAATAATTCCATAATTGGCCTTATTTTTGGCATTGGGGATACTTCTTCCATATAAATATTTAATGAGCTTTTAACAGATAGTTTCTTTTTACACAAAAATACTATCTGTAGGAATCTAAGTTTTACGTTGACTATTCTGAGTATCTTTAGTTATTAATGCCACATAATCCCCAAACGGATGTATGGATTGGGAAAACTGTGGGTAAAATCTCTCCCCATGTCCTCTTCCCCTGATACAAAATTTCTATAGGTCCATGCCAGTGGGGTTTTACACTTCATTGAAATGGGAGACTATCTGCAGAATAATAGCTTACCTTTGTATTTTTTTTTGACTTGTAGTCAAATGACTGTAATTGGATCTAAATTTGTTGTCATGCTCAGTAATTCATGAATTAACTACCAATGCATTAAAAACCTGAAATTCCTTTTCCAAGAATGACTTCTTCCTGTCAATACACAAGTATGCCTTAATATCTGCATTAAAGATAAATATTTCCCTTGCCCGCCACACTCCTCTCTACCTCCTCTTCCACATCTTTGATCTCTGTCCTAAAAAGAGCTACCTACACCTGCTGTCCACACCTGCTGTCCATACCTGCTGTCCACACCTGCTGCCCACACCTGCTGCCCACACCCGCTATCCACACCTGCTGTCCATACCTGCTGTCCACACTTGCTGTCCACACTTGCTGTCCACACCCGCTGTCCACACCCGCTGTCCATACCCGCTGTTCATACCCGCTGTCCACACCTGCTGTCTCACTCACCTTTCGTTCTCAGCACACTGAAGGTGGGCTCTGGTTCCCTCCATGTAACTGAACTGGCCCTTTCTAAGGTCACTGGTGACCTATATTTTGCCAAATCTTATTCACTGTTATCATTGTAGTCCTTGTTTTAGTAGCATCTGATGCAGTTGAGCTTGTACCTTTGACTTTGCCTTACTATGTTTATTGTTTGCCTCTCCCCTCATTAGAACGTAACCACCCAGAAGACAGGAATCTTCGTTCATTCACTGTTTCCCAATGTGCCTAGAACCGTGCCTGGTTTAGAGCGCACTGGATAGGTCATTGTTGGATGAATGAATGAAGCTGGTAATAAGCTTGGTCCACAATAGGTCTAAAGCATTTTCCATCCCAACTCATTCCCACCCCCCATCCCATACCCTGTACGTTTCTTTATTGCAAAATTGCAGTTTTTATTTATGGAAAAGAACTTTTGTCTTTCCTTGTGAGCTTCTCCAAAGCAGATGAGTGAGCTCAGTGTTTCATTTGATGTTGCTAAAGAAGATGACAGGTCCACATTTCCAGGGCCCTTTACTACTGTATGGCATGATCAGAGCATTTCACGTGCCCACCACGGTCAGTACAAGAACTCTGCCTTCCTCATTTCAGGTCTGTGTTTCAGAAAGGGCTCACCATTAAATAGCAGGGCATGCCGTCTGCCAGCACATTTTTGATCTTCAAAATATATCCACATTTCCAGGACCCATGATTATGGGCCCCCCTCGCCCCCTCCCCCTTTCCTAGGGATACCCCAGGATGGAAGACAGCACTGCTTTCATAAGGCTCTTCCTTCTCCAAGAGAGGCTCGTATCAAAGAAGTTTCCACTTACTTTTTTTTTTTTTTTTTTTGCGGTACGCGGGCCTCTCACTGTTGTGGCCTCTCCCGTTGCAGAGCACAGGCTCCGGACGCGCAGGCTCAGCGGCCATGGCTCACGGGCCCAGCCGCTCCGCGGCATGTGGGATCTTCCCGGACCAGGGCACGAACCCGTGTCCCCTACATCGGCAGGCAGACTCTCAACCACTGTGCCACCAGGGAAGCCCTCCACTTACTCTTTGAAAGAAACTAGGCACATTCAGACATGTGGCTACGCACCGTTCTGAGTGCATGGGGAGAGGGCATAGAAGACATTTGTATTGAGATAGATGTCGGAAAGCTGCAGGAAATGGGTCCCACTGAAAATGGAATCTTCCCCCTCCTCTGCCTGATCACTGTGGTGATACTTCATTACATCACCCTGTTCACTTCCTTCTCAGCACTTACCAAAACTTCTAATTATCTGGCTATCATATTTATTATATAATTGTTACATATGTGTATATACACATATACAGTTGTATATATGTTTATACATATATGTTACGTATAATTGTAATAGTATAATTGTTATATATAAGGGTGATATATTGTTTTCACCTGTGTCCCCTACTAGACTGTGAATTCTATGAGGGCAAGGGCTGTGTCTCCAGCATAGCACAGGATCCAGAATAGATGCTTCTTTTCATATTTTTGAATAAATGAATAATTGGTTAAAATGAAAGAAAGCAACAGAAGGGTAACTGCCTATTACCATGGATGCTGTGACATAATAAAATCGATCTCTGTGTCTTTGTGCCGTGGGAGCCTTATCTGAGATTTTTATCCTGCAACTACAGTGGAAAAGAACTTCTGAATGAAAGTTTTCATCTGGCCTTAAATTCTAGGTCTTTCCGAGATAAGTCTCCAGGTCACAGTTTCGTTATTAATAAAGAGAAAGTGATAATTCAGGAGTTCTCTAAATGCCTTCCTGTCTTTCAGTGTTTAGGCTATTTTCACTATGTATCATTATCAAATGTGTTAGTAATTTTGTTAATAGATTCCTGCATTTCAGTCCAGTTCTATTTAGAGTCCTACTGTGCGCTAGCCCTTTGCTGAGATACATGGCTTCTGACATGTGATTTGAAAAGAAAGTTTAATACACTTGTAAGATAGTTCATATTCTAATGGTGAGCTAGTTAGATGTGATTTTTTATATCATATCTTTATTCTTGAATTTAACCTAGAAAAGTTAGACAGTAACCGGTAGTAGTCTTAATTTTTATTCTCTTCAATGTCCAGATTACTACTCTACTAGTGGAATAAATAGATAGAACCTGGTTATAGTTTCCAAGGAAGAAGCGAGCATAGATATTATTTAATCCACATTCCATATTTTACTAGAAATGACAAAGAGACAGGGACTTGCCCAGCATCACATCAGTTATGCGGACGACATAACTAAAACACAGGGAGCTGGTGGCTCTCAGTCCTTTGTTTTTGAGACTACAATCCACTTCAATTCTATGAGATGCTTGTGTGTGATGCACAAGACAGATGTAAGCATGACTTTCATGGAGTTTACCATCTGCTAAGGGAGAGAGAAATAAGAAGATTATTCATGGGACTTCCCTAGTGGTGCAGTGGCTAAGAATCTGCCTGCCAATGCAGGGGACACAGGTTCAAGCCCTCGTCTGGGAAGATCCCACATGCCGCAGAGCAACTAAGCCCGTGCACCGCAACTACTGAGCCTGCGCCCTAGAGCCCGCGAGCCACAACTACTGAAGCCTGTGCACCTGGAGCCCATGCTCCGCAACAAGAGAAGCCCTGGCAATGAGAAGCCCGTGCACTGCAACGAAGACCCAACGCAGCCAAAAATAAATAAATAAATAAAATAAATAAAATTATTCATAATTGTAAGGAGGATTACAGGGTGCTGTAACCTAGCACCTAAACAGGAAAATTGAACCTAGACTAGGGCTCAGGGAAGGCCTCTTGATGATTTCATAGAACTTGAAAATGCATAGGAGTAAGTTTAGAAACGATGGAAGAACATTTCAGGCACACTGAACAGCCTGTACAAAGACCTCGAACGAGTAGATGGTATGTGAGAGGGACGGGGTGAAAGCCAGGAGGAGCACAGGGAACAAGGGGAAGAGAACTTGAGATAAATAAACCGGGTATGGAGCGGACTTTGGGAGGCTGTATAGACCATGGCAAGTGTAGACCATGGATTTGGATGGCAAGGTTTTAAGTAGGGGAGTGGCTCTCCAGGCAAGTTGTGTAACTTCCTTGAGCATCACTATTCTCAATGGCATAGAAGCAGCATCCACGCCGGTCTTCAGGCTGACCCTGACCCAAAGCTCAACAGTGATTAGCAGGAAGCACGGGTGGGAAGTAAAGTCTGTTCTGCCTGTTGTCCTGCCATTCGGGGTCCCCACCACCAAGCTTTGCTGTCTAACCTGTTCCCAGACTCAGGTCTGGGTCAGCTTTCTGACGATGTTTGGAATAATCCATCTTCTTCCATCCTTGACTTGACAGCTACCCTGTTCTACCACCTTGCACCTTCTCCTATCTTGGTGTCCTAGAACGCTGATTCAGTTTCTCTCTCTGACTCTCAGCTGCTGGGAGCCTGTGGATTTGAGTCCTAGTAAGTGGTGTTGATCGCTTGAATTCATCTCTTTTAGCGCTTAACTTGCAATCAGTGTTTCAAAAGAATCCTTCGCATTTGCTGCCTATATTGCTTTGCTTTTCTAAGAACGTGTGAATTTTAAAATAATGACTTAATTTCTGACAGCTTGTAATTTATTTCACCCGTTGCAGTTGACACGTTTTAATTTTCTTTTGATTTTGCTATGGATGACAGGAGTGAAATGTTTGAATTATCACTGCATTCAACTGCTTTTTCTTTCATCTACAGTTTTCTCGTGTACTAAAGAATAGAGCCTGGCCCACCTTTAAACAGGCCAAATCTAAGATCTCCCCACTGCACAGCAGTGATTTCTGCCCCACCAACTGCCATGTCAATGTGATGGAAGTTTCTTATCCCAAAACATCAGCGTACCTGGGGAGTGCATTTGGTGTTCAGTTGGATAGCAGGAAGCATAATTCTCATGATAAAGAAAATAAATCGGAACAAGGTATGTTAGCTTTTTCAACTTTATCAAATTATGACACGTAACTTAGGCAATCATACCTATTCCTGCATCCCTGAAATTAGCATGTCAGCAAGTCTGAAATTTTATAAAGAAAGGATTCCTCACGCTAATCATTTGGATAATTATGCATAAGTGTTCATTAGTTTTCCTCTAAGAAGAATAATTGTTTTTGTCTTCCTTACATGCCTGATAGGCACAGCTCATCTTGCTGTGAAATCACTCATCTGAGATGGCCCTATAACTATGAGAAAAATAGTAGAGGAGCAGCTGCAAGGGATGCAGAGTACCATCCCATGCCATCCCAGTGGGACATGGAATCGAACTGTATTCCTAGTTTTTAATCACAACTCCCCATAAGCTTTAATTCCTGAATTAAATGCAACATTAGATTGGCATTTTATCTTTTGTAAGCTTGGACGTCTAAAATGAATGGCGCTGGATTGCTACTGTAAGCTAAAGGTAATAACGGTTGCTATGGAATGGTTTCAACTCCTCAGGGAAACTAAGCCCTATGGTGTACATTCAACATACGATTACAACTATGGCGGCCCCTTCAGGTCTGTCTCTGGGGCAGCAAGATGGGCACGGTCTCCGGTATTTGTTGAAAGAAGACGACTTAGAAACCCAAGATATCTATCAGAAACTGCTGGGCAAACTTCAGACTGCACTGAAGGAGGTGGAGATGTGTGTTTGTCAAACAGATGAGTAAGCATTTTATTTACTGTACTTTTAAATGTACGTAATACAATAGCTGTAGGAAATGGTGCTCCTGAATACCCATTATTCTTTTTACTGTTTGAAAATGTAGGAATTTTTGCTGAGCGTATACATCCTCTTAATGCCAACACCTTAAAAATGAGAAAACATGGCAGTTCTGTAGATCTGTATCTTAAGGAAGCATTTAATACCAGGGAAGAGAACAACAAGGTTCTTTCATATAGAAAACGCTAAGTTTCAGTGTGCCAATGTTAAATTGAACAATATGATTGAAAGAGTATGAACTGCGTGTAGGGATTTCCTTGTGTACCTTTTACAGACCAGAACACAGCATTTGGTGGATAGGCACAATAGATGTTTATGAAAAAATGTAAAGCATACCGAGTCCTTAACATACTTGTTAAATGAGTAAAAGCCAAAGTACGTAACCCTAGGACCAATGACCAACACCCTTTCTTCTCTTCTGATTGAATTAATGGTTTACTAAGGAAGTACCCAAATCACTGTGCCAGTAATTTGGAATCTTTTATCAAGAACGGAGAAGAGGAGGGAGTTGAATAAAATTTTTCCAGAGGTCAACTCTGATTCTTATTCAAGAATTTGAAGGTTGGAGAATTGCCTGAACTCTGTAGGATGGTTTGCTACATCGTGGAGTGTGACTATGCTTCACATCTAGTCAAGGCAGAATGGGATTTGGGGTAGCTCAGTTTCTCGTGTATAGAAGAGGGTGAATAATCATAACAAATTATCTATTTGTGGTGAAAAATATAAAAATTAATACGAAAAGCAATCAGCCTAGGGCTTGACATGCTTGCTTATCATTCAGGGGATTGAAATTGTTGAACATATCATAGTGGGAAAAATCTGAAAATGGTATAAGGACCGTTTTCCTCTTTTTAATGTACTCCCTTTATGAAGTTGCAGATTTAGATGGCTATCAAATGTGTATTATTTAGTTCACACACACATCATCCCTACTTCCACGGATAATTCGGATTTCACATAAAATATTTAGAACTGATTCTAAGGCTTTGTTGTAATTAGACATTACACTAATGAAATTTTAATTGACATGATCTCTATACATCTTTGAAATTTAGAGATCAAAATTACCGTATTAGTGCACCATATTTCTAAGATTATCTTTAAGTAGTTACTATTTACTGTGCCTACTGTTTTCTGACATTTTTATGAGTTAATTTAGAATTGAAATTCTGTTTTCCTTTGTCTAATACACTAGTTTTTTAAAATTACTTACGACACTTGGTGTATTATATTGGGACCACCCCATTCCTAGACAATTTAAACAGTTTGAGGTTACTGAGAGAACAGGTGGTTATTTTTAAACAAACATATGATATTTGAAATTGTTTTAGAATGACCTTGTGACAGAGAAGTTAATATTTTAGGACATTATATTTTGCTTTATTTAATAAATTGATTTTATCATATATGTTATATTGTATTTTAGAAACCAGTCTCTTTTTTCCCCCTGAAGTATTCAGGAGGTTCAAGAGGAAGACTGTTTATTAATAAGGCAATGGATAGTAGCATTGAATCATGGATCCTAGATCTCAAAGGGATTCTAGGAGAGCATCTGGACCAATCCCATGATTCCAGTTAAACCAAGAGTTATTATTCCTCCTTTTCAGATGAGTCCTTTGTCAGTGGCAGGATTATTGATGTGCCTGAGTGAACACTGCCTTGGAGACTGGCTCTCTAATGCACTGACTACCCAGCACTTCCTGGCACTTGTCCAGAGTTTGTCTGTCTTTGTGAATTTATTGACTTCTTTTTTTTTAAGTTCAGCTAATGTAGATACATTTTCAAGGAAATGGTTAGAGCCAAGGGGCTCCCTTTGCTTGGTTTAAAATGCTTTATATTTAAAGCACTAATTTCAGAAAGAGGGTTAAGCTATTTTTATTAACCAAAACTAGTTAAAATGATTACCTATTTTTACTTGTGATTTCGCCACTCTGTTATTCTAAAAGTCTTTACCAACTGTGCTTGTTTATTAGGAAAGTGACATGAAATGAGCCAGTGATTTGAGACACTTCCTTGGTCTTCCCTGTGTGCACCATATAATTTAATTCTAAATATAAATATGTTCCACCGTAATTCAGTGTGTAACATAATCACTTTAAAACAGTACCATTGTCCAAGTGCCTGGATGCCCCATTGCCCCGTTCAGAAATGCTGCAGTGCAGTGGAGCTTGACAAATTATTTAAAAAGCTAGTTACTAAACAGTTTTCTCACCATGTAGAAATTATTCTTGGTCTAACATAGGTGCCTCTGCAGAGCGGAGAAGCAGATCTCAGCTGCTGTGCCGAGTTTTAAGAGAATTGCCTCACAATATCTCCCTGCTAGCCTTTCTAGGAGTCATTCATTCCTGTGAAAGGTCCTGGTGCTGAGCCTGTCTAATTGTGAAGTCTGGTTTTCCAGTCACTTGGGAACACATCCTTTGACACACAGGCATTCCCCTAAATCCTCCTACCTTGTTCAGATCCAAAAATAGAACTAGAGACAGATGTGCTGTGTAGTAACAGGAAGTAAGGTGATGTTATGAATTTCATCAAGATTTTGTGATTCCTGTTTCATTTCAGGAAGCTAGATACTTTAGCCCTTTAATGGGCGATTTTCTGGTTAATGACGCTCGGGTATTAGATATAAGTAAAGGGAAAAAATAATTCGTGGAGAGTCCAGAACCTTTGACAGGGTTTTAAAATTCAGGGTTTGTGTATTCTCACAGAGAGGAAATGAATAAAGAGTATTGGGGGCTAGTAAGGCAGGAAATTTGAGAACAGACTTCATTTTGCAGGTGCCACACGTCCCAGGATTGAGTGACAACCAAAACACATTGTAGGACAGTTAGTGAGCTGGGGGTTACAGATAGGAACGGTAGGGCTGGTGGTGGAATTATCTTTGAGGTTTTCCCAAGCATTTTTCTGGTAAATGTAAAAAACTGGGCACAGTTTCATAAAAACTAGCATGTATTATAGGGGCTCATGCGCCGGGCACAGTTACATGATTACGTGCACTGATGGCTTTCGTTCTCACAGACCAGCTGTGAGTTGGTTTATGAAACCCTGGGCTGTCTCACAGACGCCTCAAACTTAAATTTGTTTCTGAAACTGAAATCTACTTTGACCTCATACTCAAATCTGCTTTGCCCCCTCCCCCATCAAGGTTGTCCCCCTTCTCAGTATTCTCCATCTCTTCAGTTTATGAAGCCAGAATCTAGGTATCAGCTGTGATTCTTCTCTTTCCTTTCCCTTCACCTCCAGTACCTTATCAGGTCCTGCCAGTTATACCTCAGAATGTGTCCACCCCATCACCTTAGACTGGGTCACCATAGTCTCCTCCCTAGTACCCGCTGTAGAATTTTCCAGCTGTGCCTCTCCATCTAGTACATTCTACATTTGGCAGGTGCCAGAGGGATCTGTACAAGTAAATTGTGCTAGTCCCCTGCTTAAAGCCAGTTAATGGCATTGCAATGCAACTAGAATCATGGGAGATGCGTTACTGTGGCCTGCACATTTCTACGCAATTTGCCCCCGTCCCTCTCTCCAAACCCATTTCTCTGAGCTCCTCTTGCATCAATCTATTTCTGATCCCGGAACGTGACACACCTCTGCCTGGTCAGCCCTGCTCCCGAGGCTGGCGTGGCTGGCCTTCTAGGCACTCAAGTGTCAGGCTGGTGGCCGGTCTGTGGAGAGACGGTGCCAGCTTCCCCGGGACACAGTGTGTACCCTGAGTCCCAGTCACTCGTGTCTTCCTCCTCTGGACTTCCTGCTTCCTCTACAACTGGTTTTTACCCCTTTCACTGTTACGTTCACCAAAACTCTAAAGCCTCCCAGACTTGAGACAACAAAGTTCCTTTCTTGCTCGCTTTCCGTGCCCAGTGGGTCCCGGGGTCTCTGCTCCACGTCAGCCTCACTCAGGTCTAGGCTGGCCAAGCCCCATTAGCTGGAACGCCTCTGACGGTCACAGCAGGCAGGGAATGAGGCAGAGAGAGCACACTTGCATGAAGATGTCCACCCGGGAGGGACCCGTGTCACCTCCACTCGCGCTGCATTGGCGAAAGCAAGGCACGTGGTCATTCCTACCCTCTCAGGGGAAGGGGAGCCACCCAGTCATGAGTCCCAGAGAACTGGCATGTGGTGGGTGGCACTCATGCCCACCCCTGCCCTCCAGAGCGGGTGAGCGATATGCAGGGAGGGGCGTTCTGCTTAGTTTGCACAGTATTATGCGTGTGTCTCAGCCCATCTCTAAGATGAGAATAACAATAATAATACTGATAATAATAACGAGGATGCCCACTTCATAAGGTGGTCTGAATGAATTAATACCTGTTAGGTACTTAGCAAAGTGACCAGCATAAGAGCTCAACAAACGTTAGCTGTGCTGAAGAGGGTGATGGTGATATTGAAATCTCAGTCAAATAGAAAACGCACAGGTAGATGCAATCCACCATATACAGAAATCTTTATTCATCAAGGGCATTTGGTGGAGATTGACCAGAAATGGTACTCAGCTCAGGATGTTAATTCAGAATCAACAGACCTACACACTGTCAGAGGGAGCTTAACACCATATACGAGCAAAGGTAAAGGAAAATATTTCTGCGAGCACAAATATTAAGCTTTATGCTCTATTATTACTTTATTTTTTATTTATTTTTTTGCGGTACGCGGGCCTCTCACTGTGGTGGCCTCTCCCGTTGTGGAGCACAGGCTCCGGACGCGCAGGCTCAGCGGTCATGGCTCACGGGCCCAGCCGCTCCGTGGCATGTGGGATCTTCCCGGAGCGGGGCACGAACCCGTGTCCCCTGTATCGGCAGGCGGACTCTCAACCATTGCTCCACCAGGGAAGCCCTATTATTACTTTTAAGAATCGAGAGATTTTATGCAAAAACGTGGTGTCAAAAACATTGTTTTTCTATCATTTGTTTGTTAGCCTAACACTTGTTCCCACAGGGTCAGTGCAAGCATGACTGCAGCTGTTTAACATGAAAAGCAAACACGTGAACACAATTCGTAGAGCTCTGAAAAAAATGTTTATGCTGAGCCCCCATGACTTCTCATTTAAAAGGTCCGTAGAGCACAGAGGACTCCTTGCAGAATGAGAACTCCTGCATCTCTTTCCTCTTTGGTAGTCAGAGTTCATCTGTCTGTGCAGCGTGCAGCTTGGGTAATTGGAGTTAATCTAATGCTTTAATCTTTTGGGTGGAGGGAGTGAAGAAATACACAGTCTGTCTCAGGAGACATAAACATATCTTTCCAAATAGAAAAAGTGTGTTTAAAATAATTCATAGCTTTGCAGGGCCCTGAGCAATCTAGCAGAGCTCCCTGATTTTCCCAGGTGTCTAAAAACTATAAACTACCCAAATATTATTCAGATGTCATCTCACAGTGAGACCTTACCTGATGCCACTATTTGAAGTTGCAGCCCTGGCTTCATTCCCTTTTTAGAAAGTTTTCTCCCTCCCATTTGTCACCATGTGATACACTATACAGCTTATCTGGTCACCATTTGTTTCCTCCCACTAGAATTTAAGCGCCAGGAGGGCACGGACTTCTGTTTGTTTTGTAAACTGCTGCACGCACAGCACCAAGGGCAATGCATGGTTCGATAAATGTGTTTAATTCATTCATTAGTGAAATGACTTAACAAATATTTACTCTGCACAGCTTTGGGTTTGACATTATGGGATATAAATAAGAGGTAGAAGATCTTTTCATGGTCTTGAAATAAAATAAACATGACATTGCTGTGGAAAAATGAGTGTCAAGATATGCGCATATGTGCTGTTGACTAGAACAGCATGTCATCGGTATTTGGTAAATAAAAGAGAAGATGATTGTGGGCTGGAGAAACTATGCCTGGGCCCTTTGTTCAGTTATGGTTTAATTTGTTTTGCAAATTCTATATCACATTGTTTGATAGTAAAGACTGATTCCATTTTTGTGTCATTTTGAGTTAGTTCTATAAGAAACAATTTACAGCCAAACGTGCAAGTCTAGCCTGGTGGAATCAGTGCTGCCTAGGGTCTGCATCAAGTTTTCTGCCAATTCAGAGTCTGAAAGTGTGTTTTAGCCTTGAGCCCAGTGGAAGAGCTTTGCGTTTGGGCAGATTCACGATGTTTCATGATGACTGGGTTGTGGATGGTATTGGGGTAGCCCCTACTACCGCCTGTCCTCACCTGTGTGTGACTCTGTTTAGCGTCTTAGGGTCAGGATGGGCAGGACTCCTGTTTACATGAGTGTGAGGACCGTTTGTCCACATGATATTCTCCCTGACAAATAGAGAAAGCCTGGGGGAAACCCAGGGCAGGCGGAGAGGGGCAGTGGGATTTTAACATCTGAAGGTAAGCCAGTGCAGAGGTTTAAGCCCATTTAGTGTTTATTTTAATATTTGGATAGCACTTTAAAGTTTCCCAGGTATTTTCACGTGGTGGTGACAATGGCTGGGAGCGAGGTGATGCCCTTTGAGTACCAGCAATATGTTCTATGCATTTCATTCTCACAGCAGCCCTGTGGGTAGCTATTCTTATTATCCACATTTCATAGATGTCAGAGAGAACCATCCTGGTTTTGCCAAGAGAGCATAGCTAGTCCGTGGCAGAACCTGGATTTGAACACAGCTTTCTCATCAAAATTGTGAGCTGTTTCCATTACTTATTCTGAGAGGAAAAAGTGAACTGTGCATGACAGGCGTTTTATGCAACAGGGTATTAATTTCAGGTGACACCTAGAAGAAGCTCTAGAAATATCTGTAAGCCTATCATATTCAATGAGCAAGGTAGGTATCTGTAGCCGCCAGTGTGAAAATGTGCACTTATTCTTTTTTTTTTTATATCCGTCTGCAGCCTTCTGTCTTCAATAACATATTCTCCTAAATTAGAACGTAAGGCATCAGAGTCCGTAGTCCCAACAGACAGTGACAACGAGAAAGGAGAGAGAAACAGCAAACGCGTCTGTTTTAACGTGGCAGGCGATGAGCAGGAAGATTCAGGTCATGACACCATCAGCAATAGAGACTCTTACAGGTAATTCATTCATTCCTGAAACTCATCTCATCGACCAAGTCAAATGTGATTCTGTATTTTCCACAAAGGTCTTGCAAAAAAAATTTTTTTTTTTTTTTGCGGTACGCGGGCGTCTCACTACTGTGGCCTCTCCCGTTGCGGAGCACAGGCTCCGGATGCGCAGGCTCAGCGGCCATGGCTCACGGGCCCAGCCGCTCCGTGGCATGTGGGATCTTCCCGGACCGGGGCACGAACCCGTGTCCCCTGCATCGGCAGGCAGACTCTCAACCACTGCGCCACCAGGGAAGCCCTTGAAAAAATTTTTGACTGTTGTTTTTTATTCCCACAAAATAACTGCTGGCTGTTACCAACCTCAGACAAAGCATAGTGAGACATCACTGTCTTTCAAATTCTTCCCTTCTATAATCTGAGTAATTTGGAAAAAACATTTTTTCTCCAACCGAGTGGACCTAATTTAGGAGATTTGTTATTCTCTTATGGATTGTGTAACACGTATGGCAAATAAACAAGTTGTGCCTATATTAACAGGTTTTTTTTTTTAAATATCTGTTTCTGATTATTGGACTATTGGGTAGTGAATAGGAGTTCTTTCTGTTTTGTTTTTCCTCCTTCCTATGTTCTGTGATTCAAGCTAATTGAACTAGTTTCACGTGCTCACCTCTGTGACCAGCTTTGTGCGTTTCTTCTTCCCTCACATGCCTTCTGTACAATTTTGATAGGACTGCTGTAACAGAGTACCAAGAACCAGGTGGCTTGAACAACAGAAATTTATTTATTATCCTACAGTTCTAGGGCTGGAAGTCTGAAATCCAGGTGTCAGCAGGGTTGGGTTCTTTCTGAGGGCTGTGAAGGAAGGCTCAATCTCTTGGTTGCAGATGGCTGTCTTCTCCCTCTGTCTCTTCCCATCCTTCTCCTTCCAAGCCTGTCTCAGTGTCCATGTTTCCTCTTCTTATAAGGACACCAGTCATACTGGATTAGGGCCCCCACTAGTGACCTCATTTTAACTTGATTACCTCTGTCAAGACCCTCCCTCCAAATGAGATCACAGTTTGGAATACTGAGTGTTGGACTTCACCATATGAATTTAGGGGCGGGGGAGGGAGAGATACAATTCAACCCATAACACCTTCCCTCCAAACTCTGTCGAGTCATCTTCTTACCAGACTCTCAAATGATGGCTCTTCCAATGAACTTCCTTAATTGAAAGTGCTTTTTCTCCTTTGAATCCTTGTGTCACCTGGAACCTCGTTGAGACCTGTGGCAACCTGTCACGTAGGCTGAGCGCGCAGCTTCAGAACCTCCCGTTTTATTTACATTAACTGAAGACAAAACCTCTCTTACTCTTATTTATTATACAGTGTTTTACAATGAAAAGATATTTAGTCATTATCTTTAAATCGAAGTTGTTTCATCAGAGATGTTTAGCACAAACTAGTAGCTAACATTAAAAGCATTCTTACCAGACACGGGGAAGCAGGATGATTTCACGGAATTCCTCCCACAACCCTCTGTGGCAGGTTCGGATATTAACTGCATTTTGCATCTGAGGAAGTTGAGGCCCGCAGGAGTTACATAATTTACCTAGGAAATCAGGTGGCCTGGCTCTCAGTTTATTAACCACTCTACTGTTCCAATTTCTATGTGAAAAGGATTTTGATGAATACGTGAGTTAATTATTCCTAGAAATTTAATGATATATAAAACAAATTAACCACTTTTACCATTTCACTTACTTTTAGCTTCTAAGGAGACCAGTATGCTCTTTAATAAGAACCTGTGGTTCCTCTCCAGTGGGAAATTACAGATCTAAAAATACTTTCTTCCCTCAAATTCTAGTTATCAGATAATTAACATTACTCTCAGGTTCTCTCTAGGGTAAAATAGAAATTTTAAATGTACATTTAAAGTTAAATAAGTCCCTTTTACTTATTCTGAGAGAAAAAAATATTTATGTCTCCTGCACTACTTCTGAAATCTGTCATGTGTCCGTATTCACACACAGACATTTCTAACTTTCTTTCCCTTGATGTTCATCATTATCCAGCACCTAGCAGGTGTGGTGTCCTGTGCTGGGCTCCGGGATGGAGACAAGGTGCCATCTTCCCGGGGCGGGGGAGGGGTGGGAGCTCAGAGTGCAATTAATAAGTTATCCTTTAAGTTACTAGAAAGGGTTGAAAGGCAGAGCTCTTGAAACAGGATTTTGTCACTCTGAGCAAATCAACTACAGACATATACCATCAAATGGATTATAACGAATTTTAAGTTTGGTTTGACTCCTGTAAATAGCTATGCGTTTTAAAATTCAATTATGATTAGATTATATGACAAGAAAAGTTGAAATATGATCGAATTGAAAATACTTTCGTTTAAAGTAAGATAAAATGTGAGTTGAACAAATTTATCTTTCTCATAAATTTCTGTAAAGCATATTAACACATATAACCGTGACATAATAAGTTTATCCAGTAAGAAGTGGCAGGGAAACTTTGCCAGATGCACTGCTGAAGTGACACGTACCTCATTCTTCGCAGCGACTGCAACAGCAATAGGAATTCCGTCACCTCCTTCACCAGCATCTGCAGTAGCCAGTGCAGCTCGTATTTTCACAGCGATGAAATGGACTCAGGTGCGTTTGGTGAAGGCACGCGGACGCTTTGATGATGCCGAGCCTAAGGGGTTAATTTGCCCGATCCACTTTTACCTTTCATTAGCCGTTCTCGGTGGCCACACACATTACCTTTCAGTTTTACATGCTTGAGAAAGTCAGCTTCCCAATCCCATTATAAACAGAGTGAATTTTTAAAGAGATGGAAGAAACAAACTCATTTTTATGTTAATAAATGATGTTTCATGATATTTCTGTGTTACTACATGGTACCTGTATGATAGGTACATAAGAAACCAGTTTTCTAGGATACTAGGCATTGCTGATTGTGTGAGGAGATGGGATGGGCTTTGAAGCAGGATTTGAAGGGAGCAGATGCACCTGAGCTAGCCTTACGGGCAGTGGGGAAGGGAGTGATGAGAAAAACACTGCTTGAAATAAATACCTTATAAATGTTTTATTTTGTGTGTGCTAAGAAAAAGACTTTCCATCGAGTTAGGAAAAATCTTAATTTTGAGATGCGCAGTTTATTCCAACTATTTGACCATTAGAAAAATGCACCATTTGAAAGAATCATTAATGTGGGTACCACAGGATTCTTTCTGTGAGACCCTCTGCTTTCATCTCAGTTTTGAAGGAGCAATAATCTGACATCCTAATGGTTATTAAAGCTTTTGGAATTCTTTTTCTGAACATGAGAACTAATGTATGGAGTAAGAGCTGGTGTTTAATTCTTTTTTACTTTATTGACATTAAAATGCTTTGGAATGTTAAACATAAGATGAATGATTTATTTTTAATATCTAGGTGATGAGCTTCCCCTGAATGTTCGCATTTCTCGTGATAAACAGGACAAGATCCACAGTTGCCTTGAGCATCTTTTCAGCCAGGTACAGTTGGGACAGTTGTGGGTATTTTTTCCACAGACTAAACTGTCAGAAATTCGTTTTTCAGACATAGTGAAAGGAGTTTGGAGTTAGAACGGAATCTGTTCCTACATCCCCTGTACCTTAATTTCTGTAGTTTACAATGGAAAAGAGATTCCTTCAGCCAGCTAACCCAAAGGATTGTTATGAATGTCAAGTATTTCACAGTCCTTAGAAAATTATAAAGTGTCCTACAAACAGGAGTTATTCTGTTCATTATTTGTTTCTTTGTGGGTTTTCAGATTCCTCCATGACATTTCTTGTTCACCTTCATTCCTAATCTCAAGAAGCACAGGGTTGTCTTGTGCTCATGTTGTATTTTGCATTTTTTAAAAATTTATATCCACAACCAAAATTCATAGTGTAGAAGCTTTTACCACTTTGAAAGGATTATGATAACTTTTAGATGTTTTTAAAACATAATTCTAGAACTCTTACTTCTTTTATAAAGAAAATTTATATTTTGTATGAACATTTGGTAGGATAGTAAGAGATGTCATTGTAAATGTTATCAGGTGAATTTATCCTAATATTTTATTTAAAGATAGATTTTGCAAGCAGCATGGGATTTCAAAAATAATTGTTGCTTTGAGGAAAAAAGTATTTTACAAGGTTGACTCTTGGAAATACTGAGAAGTTATGTAACTCCCAGAAATCTCTGCTGTTATGATAGGTGGATTCCATTACCAATCTCCTGAAAGGCCAAGCTGTTGTGAGGGCCTTTGAGCAAACCAAGTACCTGACACCAGGTCGAGGGTTACAAGGTAAGGTTTACAAAGTAACTGTTAGAGGCAACTGGGAAACAAAAGTGGGAGACAGTATAGTGAAGCAAAAGCATGGCATGAGAACAAAAGTTCTGGGTGCTCATTTCATAATTCATTTAATACTACTTCTATTTGGATAATTGTTGAATATATATATATATATATATATAAAAATCAAGGCCTTTTAGAGTTCTTTGAAAGTTTAAAAGGGTGCCTGTAGGGGCCAAACCGAATGAGTTAATTGAAGAAATATAAGCGTTGAGTTGCTTTTGCTGAAACTAGACTTAATGCCTACTTGGTGGTAGGTAGCCCAGTGATGGGGGGAGGGGTTTGGGGAATGGCAGTTGGCAAACAGAACAAGATCTAGAGCTGCCACTTTCTGACGTCTAGTTTAGGATGTTGAAATAGAGTTTTTATCTAAATTCACTCCTCTGTTTAAACATTTGTAAAAAGAGAATAATAAGATTTGACTTCGTTTTAGATTTAACAGATTTTCTCCTGTGATAGAGCTAAAGAAATTGCTACCATGATAATAGCCTAGGACCACAGGAATGAAAGAAAGAGGATTCTTTGTTTATGGGCTTGTGAACTGGTAAATGGTTGAGACTTAAGAGAGCTTTTCTGTGTTTATTTAGAGTTTCAGCAGGAAATGGAACCAAAGCTGAGTTGTCCAAAAAGGTTAAGGCTTCACATCAAGCAAGATCCTTGGAATCTTCCCAGCAGTGTCCGGAATCTTGCTCAGAACATCAGAAAATTTGTTGAAGGTCAGGATGAAAAGCAAAGAACACACGTGACATTAGCAATACTCATTTAAAAATCCATCATGCCTTGATTACTTTTTGAAGTTTTTCATGTTAGGAGGAAAATAAAAGGACTGAAAAGGGTGAGTGAAGGCGGAGGAGGGAAAGAAGGAATAAGATGACAGAACCTTGTGTCCCAAGGATCTAAATGACGTGGACTGTATCACAGAAAATATTCTCAGGCAATAAAGTAAGGGCTCATTCTTAGGAAGACAAGTGGAACGTGGAGGGATTTTCATATTTTATAACATGAAACAGTATGAGAAAAATTCCTAAAGGGTTCACAAAACGTATGAAGCTATACTTCATGGAAAGTCTACAAAATCAATCGTGAGTCTGTGAGAATCAAAATAATGACATAGGTTGCATCATTAGTTTCTAAGTTTCTCTTTCAGAAGCGTTTGTCTAAGTTGATTGTTATTAACTAGCATAAGTTTGTCTACTCAGCATCCCATAACTGATACAGCCTCTGATTGGAGATATAAAAGACTTCAAGACAACTCTAGTGAGCCTGGCTGCATGTTGTTTAGGGTCAGAGTTATTAAGTAGAAAATTCTGAGAGTTTCTAAAGTGATTGTGGTGAAAAAGATGAAATGAGAAATTTGTTTAATTTTTTTGTAATGTCTAAATCAGTGGTTTTCTTCCCAGTATTAGGCCGGTGGTTGGCAGTGTCTAGAGACATTTTTCCATTGTCACAATCGCGGGCATGCTATTGGCATCTAGTGGGTAGAGGCCAGGGATGCTGCTAAACATTCTACAAGGTACCAGACAGTCCCTCACAACAAAGAATTATTTGGTCCTAAATGTCCATAGGGCTAAGGTTGAGAAACCTGTACAACAAATATCATGGCTGTATTTCCCCGTCATTTGTATGTCATTGGGATGTGGTGAATAGTATTCAGCCGAATTACATCATAACCCACTTTTTTTTAACCCATCACTACCATTTTTTTAGGGTAAATTAGAGAGAGTTGCGTACTTTGCTGATGGAAGACAGCTCTTACACCCTGTAGGGTCTGAGCCTGTGAGGTCACTCCTTCGTGCCTCAGTGTGTTCACTTACTAAATGACAGGGATGGTGTAAATGTTCTGTGATTACCCGGTCTTCTGCCTAAAAATATACTCAAGTATAACAGCTTAGATATTGTTTAGAGATCAATAGAGAAGAAATTTGTACAGAAATGGAAAGCTCCAAATAAATCACAACAATTGTATAATGAAATCTTTTATTCTTGACAACTGGATTTCTTGACTGTATCTTTATTTTATAGCTAAATATAATGATTATTTGTGACACATTGTAACATCACGTTCAGTCAGAAGTCTGAATTTAAAACCCCCCAAAATAATGAACAGCAAAAATGACAAACATATTTTTAAAGGCTGCGAGCTTTAAGGAATTTAAGCATATACTTTACTGAGTAAAAGGTATGTTTTCGCTGAGTGGATGCCAGTGTCATAACACTCCTAAAAGTTATAATTTGTGAATCTAAATGCAGTTATTCTCATCATCTCTGACTTTTTCTTTTTACATTATATTTGTTTTTAGAATAAATGCAATTATCAATCGAGAACAAAGAAACCCTTCAAACTTTTTCTTTTGTTTTGTTTTTTGAAGAGCTTTATCTTTAAGAAAGTCACTTCTAATGCGGGGCAAAAAACTTATTTTTTAAAAAGTTTTTTTGTTAAGAATTTTACATTTTCATCTCAAGTCCTGCCTTATATACTCAGTACTTCTTTTCACAATGAGCGGTCATCGCAATGACAACTGTCTGCATATATTGATTGATTGATAGATGTTGTGAATATTAGTGTCACTCTTGGTCATGGGAGCCCAGCAGCTGATCGAGCATGGTTGGCTGTGCTGAGTCCTCCAGTCAAGAGAGTCAACAGAGGGAGGGCTCTTGGCAGAATTTAAGTTGCATCCCTGGCTGCAAGTCTCAGAGAGATGCAGTTACTCTTTGGGTAAGAGCTGTGATTGTCACCGTGTTAAGTGAGTCTTTAAAAACAATTAATCAGGAGTTCAGCTCAGTGGACCATCAAGGGAGGGGACGAGCTACCATTTCCTGGTGATCTGTGTGGTGTCTGGTCCTGTTGTATGGGGTGGAAGCAGCAGCTCTGGGATCCTTGTTCTGTGGACAGACTCAGAAGTAACCTCACCCGTTCAGCATGAATTCATCCTGTTCAAGTTAAAGTGGTTTTCATTCTATTTCCCAAATTGTCTTTATGGAAGGATTGATTTAATGGAAGGTTAGGTCTGGGCTGGAAGTTTAACATAATGTTACCTTGCCGGAATGTCAGGGTGTATATGTATAGCTGGGATGACCCCATTCTGATGTTCCCGTAGGGGAGGAAGAAAATATCCTTTTTTTCTTTAACTCTCCCAGTAAATTAGTCTGACAAAAAACAAATTAACAAGAGAAAAGCACATAAATTTATTTATTATAATTTTCACATGAACACGGGAGCCTTCATAAGGAAATGAAGACCAGAAGAAAAGGTTAAACCTGAGTGTCTTTATACTAGGTTTGAAGAAGAGTAGAAAGTCCTGGAAAAATTTATAGAACAAAAGGGTATGAGCTAAGTGTAGTAACCGGAGTGGGGGGGGCGGGTGTTCAGCAAGGCCTGTTCCTCTTGGCATCCCTCCCTCTTTGGAGATAAGGATGCTCCTTTCCTTTGGGTATCGCTCTCCTGAGCAGCTTATGACCTGCTTCCGGGGAAAAGGGAGGTGGTCAGAGAGTCCTTCCTGCCCTCACTGTTTCTCAGATTCCTTCAGCTTAAAATAATTCAATATGCCAAAGTGCCGTATTTGGGGGTAGCATGTTCCAAACCCCATCATTCCTTCATCTCTGATTTCAAAATATCCTAGCAAGTATATACCAAATACGATATCAAAGTATAATAAGTGTATGGTCTTTATGTAGGAGGGACTGTTCCGGTGCCATCCATAAGTTATCACACTGCACGCCATTCACTCAAAGCCTGTAAACTGAGGGTAGAGGAGAGCAGAAGAAATAGTGGACTAAACGGGGGACAGAGTCATTGTGTGGTATCACTAAGATAATCTCCTCCTCAATTCCTCAGCTGAGTTACAGAATCAGTGTCAGCTAACTGAAGATATTTTTACGTGGTTAGCCCACTGCGGTATTGTGATTTATAATAAAAAATATATATTTGGTCTTCATCCCCTTTTCTGGCACAGAGATCAAAAAACCCTTGAGATTTCCTGTGATGAGAGGATAAAGCTGTCTTTTCTTATGTTAATGAGGTGACTTTTGGAAATCACCAATGGATGGTGGCTGGTTGCCTGGGGAACCAACCTTGTGAGTAGAAGGTTGGAATTTTAAGTCCCACCCCTGACCTCCGGGGAGGGGAGAGAGGCTGGAGATTGAGTTCAGTTGCTAATGGCCAATTATTTAATCGACCATGCTTATGTTATGAAGCCACCATAAAAACCCAAAAGGAGAGGACTGGAGAGTTTCTAGGCTGGTGAACTTGCGTTGGTGCCTGGAGCTCGGTGCCCTTTCCCCATGCCTTGCCCTGTGTGCCTTGCCCTCTTCCATCTGGCTGTTCCTGAGTTACATCCTTTTATAATAAACTGGTAATCTAGTAAGTAAAATGTTTCTCTGAGTTCTGTGAGCTGTTCTAGCAAATTAATCGAACCCAAGGAGGGGATCATTGGAACCTCCTGTGTACAGCCAGTTGGTCAGAAGCACAGATGATAACCTGGACCTGTGATTGGTGTCTGAAGGAGGGTGAGTGGGTGGGGAGACAGTCCTGTGGGGCTGAGCCCTTATCCTGTGGGATCTACAGGTAGATAGTGTCAGAACTGAATTGAATCGTAGGACACCCAACTGGGGTTGAAGAGTTGCTTGGTGGTGTGGGGAAGAATACACATCTAATTGGATCCACCATCACCTTAAATTCAAATGTCTGTTAGTGACATTTCAACTCTTTGTTGCCTACAAAAGTTATACTCCTTTTAAAAGCTCCTATTTCTCTAGCAACCTACTTTTTTTCATTTTTTTCTCTGCCTTTGTCCTAATATCCTAAAGAGCTGCTTCTTCTTCTTCTTTTTAATTCAAAAGTCTGTTCAGTTTTTCCCTTTTTCTTCATATCTCAGTTACTAAAATAGTTTTCTAGCTAATCCCTTGTCTCTATCTTTTCTGGTTCATATACACCATCACCAGATTCATTCTCCTAAAATATCATGTTCAGTACCCTGCCTCAGAGCCTTAGAGTTATTTTCCGTTAGCTAGATCTGAACTCATCAATCTGATGCTGAAAGCCATTTTTCAATAGGGCTTTCCAATTGTATCCCAATCTCAATCTCTTAATGAGATAATAAAATCTTTCCTATGCTAGATTGTTGAATGTTTGGCATTTATTCTCTACTCTATTCCCTTGCTAGCACTATTTCCCACTCTTAGGATATGTACTTAGTCCCCTGACAATGAACTTTGAAAATTTTAAAAATTTTGAGACTCTCTTAAAAAAAATTCGATACCAATTTTAGCCATATCCAGGTTACAATAATAATAGTGCTTCACGGGTACACAGCACTTTAACTAATTTTCCAAGGCTTTTAATATATATTCCCATTTATTTTTTATACACAGTCCTATAAAATAGATAAGGTAGATGTTATCTGTCTTGAGTTGAAGATGACAAAGCTAGTGTATAACAGATGGGTCTCCTGACTCAGTCCAGTGTACTTTTCTGCCTCTGAAATCCATTTGTTCTTGTGTCTCACTTGTAAAACTTAATGCCCTTGCAGGCATTTCCTGCATTTCTTACCTGTTACTTTCGTTGCTCTGATTCTGCTGTGAACCTATTTAGAATAGGGTACAACCTAGCCCTTTTTATTTCCCATAATCTTGGTTACATAAATGAACTCTTTATGTTTTAATATTTTCCTATTGCAAGTAAACTATTTACCAATTGGAAGCAAAGGGACACAGAGCTCATTGGGCACATAGCAATCAGTATGATGTTAATACACATCATTTATCAGACATCTGTGATTGACCCTGTGTGGGGATGGGGTGAGAAGAGTATCTGGAAATACTTAGTATTTTTCTGTCTTATAGGGCAGTATCTTGACCTACAGATAGGAAAGCCACAATATATACATATATTTCTAATAATAATACACAGATAATTCACAATATCACGTACACATATTTGTTAATATATATTTACATATTACATATATTCTTTATATATTGTATATATAATTTTTGAAATTTAAATTTTAAAAATACTATTTGACAGTTTATTGATCAAGACCAGAATAGCTGTAGGTGTTCAGAGAACATCACGCAAGCTACAACAGCTAATGATGACCTACAACGGTAGCAGGATTTGAATGCTGTTTCATAGGCTCATGTAATTCAGATCTGGAAGAGATTTTAGGGTCTTGAGCAGTGAGGAGAATTTATATAGGTAGATAGGCAAAAATAGCATGTCAAGTGAATGGGATTTTTATTATCTAATGTATATAATAAGGTTGTGCTAATTTTTACTACACAGTTAAAATGTGATGTTAGTTGCAGAAAAAGACTGAACAACTGACTGGTATGTTTTCTTTCTCTGCAGAGGTAAAGTGTAGGATACTCCTGGCTCTTCTTGAATATTCAGGTAATATTTTACATTATTTTTACTATTTGAGATTATTATAGCCCACGACCTTAGATGTCTTATGATATGAAGGCAGTGTCTTCAACTGTTTACAAAATAGATGGAAATATGATCTCTACCTTTTCTAAAGCCTGGCAGAGATTAAAAAAATACTTAGATAGTATTTTGATAAAAACATAAAACATATGCTCATCTTCAATTAAAGGTTAAAAACATGAAAACGTATAAATGTATATTTCTACAAAATATAATTTAAAAGGAGAAAGGGAGGAGGTTTTGGTAAAGTTAATTGTACAGACAGGCTTTTTTGTGAAACTGTGTCTAACTTTTGTTATAACAAGGATGTAGGCGGGTTCAGATTTAAGGAGAAACAGACTGTGCTTTTGATAGGAGGACTCTCAATCTGAAATCGTTTTGCAAGGGCATGGGCACAGAGAGGGGAAGAATTTGTGAGCACTTTTACAATCTGTCACACTTGGAAAATTTAAATTATAAACGAATGAACGAGCCAACTTAACCAAGAGGGCGTTTTGTTTTTTTTGATGCTTGGTTTTTGCTTTGCTTTTTGACTGAGTAATAATATCAAAAGTATCTTACATCTTTTGAGCTTTAATAATGACAGCGTAGTCGATGGACCTCATTTTTATGGATTTCACTGAGTTCTCACAGCTACTCTGTGAGAATATTATTATTGTTTCCACAGTTTTAAAGGTGAAGAAATCTACATTCAAGCAGATGAATAACTAGCACGTGGTAGTCAATCAACACATACTTTGGGACATCTAGAAGATTAGGCATAGAGATGCCTTACCGGGTGAATAAATAAATAGTAGGTGCAGTTTTGAAATTCAAACTTAGTTCTGCCAATTCCAGAAATGGTCCTGGAATGCATTGCTTTATTTATTAATATTCAGATGGCTGTTCTTATTTTGATTTCAATTTCATTTTTCTATTTCTATCATAATTCTCCTTTTTCCTACTTGATTTACTCCTTTTTTCTTTGTTACATTTGAATGATACCAAACATAGCCAGATTGCTCCATATTGTTGGCTATAAAATTATGCTTTTCACTTGAAAAGGGTGGACTGGGTCTGCTAAACATTATTCTTAATTGTCTTTTATTCCTGTCTTTCTATCTCTCTGATCTCTTCTTTTTGTTTCTTTGGTTTTTTTGCTTTCTTTCCCCTACAATCTCAGAATAATGACAGATTACTTGCATGTCTAGAAACCATCTCATTCTTTTCAGATCAGCAAGCTTACAATGGAATTTGAGTTTTTTAAACAGTTGAGACTAAATTAAGTGTTAATGTTTTTAAACATGTCTGTAGAAGATGAATTTAAGTAGGTGCTTAAATACTGAAATGAAACGGAAGCCTTTGATAGGTAAAAATCCATTTGTTTTGAGTGTATTCCCACTACAAGGGAATTTTTACTTGGCGAAAATAAACAAGCTGTCAAAAAAAAACAGAACTTGCTTTTCTTCTTTTACTAGAAGCTGGGAGCAGCTGTTGTGATTCTTGCTGTAGTTCTTATTGATAAAAATGAGGAATGAGAATAGCTTTGGTAAAGGATGGACACTTGTGACTTTCGAACAGCTGCATAATTAAAAGGAAAAGACCTGTATGTTTTTGCTGAAAGTTTGCTTATTGGGTTTCTTTCTTTATCACGATGTTCCTTCTCTATTTAGCAATAAAACTAAGCACGCATGTGCCAGGCACCATGCTAGATGCTAGGGAGAAGAAGAATCATGATAATATCACTGTCCGTTTTCACCTTGCTAAGTGCTTTAAATGTTTTTATCTCATTTATCTTCATCACAGATCTAAGAAGTAGGAATAACCCCTATTTTACGAATAGGGATCTGATACCTAGAATTTATAGATTAAAATTGGCAGAATGGGAAGTTGAAAGCAGATTATATGCCTCTCAAGTCCCTGAGCATAAATCACATGATATGCCACTTCCCCTGGCGTTGATGTGCTGACGGTCCCTGGGGGGAAAAGAAGCATGTGAGCAGACTCTCACAATGCCAGGTCATTAGTCCTTCAGTAGGGGGAGACACCCCCAGACCTGCAGGGGCAGAAAGAAATGCACAGACTTCCTGAAGGAGAGAGGACATTCCCCAAAGGGAGATAATATTTTAGTAGTTCAATGAGTTGACTCTTGAAGAATGATTTCAAGTTTGCTGGGTGGTGAGGGGAGGAGGGTGGCCCGCAGCCAGAGGGCCCATGGACCAAGGATCACCGTTTTTTTTTGTTTTTTTTTTTGCGGTGCGCGGGTCTCTCACTGTTGTGGCCTCTCTCATTGCGGAGCACAGGCTCCGGACGCGCAGGCCCAGCGGCCATGCCTCACGGGCCCAGCCGCTCCACGGCATGTGGGATCTTCCCGGACCGGAGCACAAACCCGCGTCCCCTGCATCGGCAGGTGGACTCTCAACCACTGCGCCACCAGGGAAGCCCAAGGATCACCCTTTTAAGTCAAACTAAACCCAGTCATTTCAAGAAGCCAGAGAATGAGCTCATACATTTTCATTTCACTTAATTCATTTGTTTGTTAGTTGCTCTACTGGTTCATTATTTTCATTCAGTAAATATTTGTTGAATGTCTACACCCAGTTAGAAATTATGCACAACGGAATAAGTGTTTTGTTTTTTTTTATTAGTTGAGAATTGGAAAAAGTTCTTTCCCAGTTTAGCCATTTTATAGTGACCTGTAAAACGCTCTTTTCTGTCTATTAGAACAGGAACATAGTATATAACTACTTAAAGGAAATGTCTGACACATGTTGTTAGTTAAATTAAGAGGTTGAACTATATGGAGTTGCCATATTCAATCATGTTGACCTACTAAAACAGCAAGTTCATATAGTTCCACCTAGTCAATGAATATTTTTATTATATAATTAAATATTTTTAATATATTATCCTGTTTCTAACAAAACTTTCAAGAGTAGCTTTTACTAACAGTGAAACTAAGTAACAAGCAGCAATTATGTGTACACATGCTTTGAGGGTCATTAAAAACAGGTGTTCCATGTTCTTGGTAAACAACTTAAAAACTATGCCTTTCTATCAATAAAGCAAGAACTCATTGCTGAGTAAAGGCAGCATGTTTATCTACGTTATACACTGATTATTGACAATGCTTCTTCATTTCAGGAGATTCTGAGCTCTCAAAATATTCAGTGCACTTTTGGGAGTACGATGATATTTACCTGTGCCGTTCCTCTAGTACAAGAGATTTCTCAGTGTACAGAATGTATGGCTTGGTGCTCATGTTGTTTATGTAGTTTGTGTTACATCCAGCGCCCCAGAGAAGTGAACCTTTCGGGATCAGGTTCTCAGGGGCACAGCTGCTTTCCATTTGAAAGACCTGAGGTCCAGGACTGGCACTTCACAGGGTAAACATACCTTCAAAGTGGGTCAATCAAAAGTCCGGTTAATTGCAGAATAAGAATGCTAGTAAAAATCAATTTATGCTAGAACTGCAAATATTTTACCTGTTTCAAAAAATATATAGGAATTTATGAACTGGACCTGTTTATACCTTATGAAGTTGAATAGGTGACTTCAGGAGATACATTTGCATATTTAAGATATGCAGATTTGCATATTATTACAAGCAATTGGACATGATACTCTTCCCCATGTGTGTTTCACATTAATATTTGAATAGGTCTAGTAGGTAATTTTTTAAAATTTAGTACTAATAATATTTTATTTCATTTACCAGCACAAACTGAAAAACTGGACTTTGAGTTTTCTTTAGGAAAGTGTCATGTACTAGTACAAATTGTGTTCCATCATGAAAAATAAAGTAAATAAAATAAAGGCTTATTGTATTGGGTTTTATAAAACAATTTAGTGATCGCAAAATAAAGTTACAATATCAATTAAGAAAAATGAGCTTAATGTTTCTAACATTTTTGGGTGTTCAGTGTTTTCTAAAAGGCATACTTGCTCAAACGTATGTGCTCATGAATAGAGCTCAAATTCACGTTCTTCCCATGATGTGAGTTTAGGGAAAGGATGAAATAACAGTGAATGCAAATGCTGAATGAATTGGTCTTGTTCAACTATGACGTTTTCCAAAACTGCCTTTATGTTCTCCTGGATCACAGACAGTGAGACACAGCTCCGAAGAGACATGGTTTTCTGCCAGAGTCTTGTGGCCACAGTCTGTGCCTTCTCCGAGCAGCTCATGGCCGCCTTAAACCAGATGTTTGACAACAGCAAGGAAAATGAGATGGAGACTTGGGAAGCCAGCAGAAGGTGGCTGGACCAGATAGCGAATGCAGGAGTTCTTTTTCACTTTCAGTCACTTCTGTCACCAAACTTGGTAAGGAACCACAATGCCTCCCACTGGCTGTGTCAACTGGAACGTACATTGGGACCTGTTCCCAATAAAACATGGTTCTTCGTTATTGTATCCACAGTCATCCAGCTCCTTTAAAAGGATGTGTTTTTCCATGGGCAAATATAGCTTTAATAAGTATGTGGAAATATCTTTCCTGATTTTTATTCTCAATGGCTGCTAAAAGCTGAGAAAGCCTCCATCTGTTACCAATTCCTGTATCCCTAAGCACCGGCCGAGAAAGGTCAGCAGAGGAAAGAGTATCTGCTGCGGTTGCTTATTTGCAGTCCAGAAGGAAGAGTCTGCCATGAGACCCGAGCTCCCCCTGAGGTTGATGTTCTGGAACGTGCTCTTAGAAGAGCTCTGACAACTTGCATGCCATACTGTCTGACAATCTGGTTAGAATTTGCATGTGTTAAATGATTTTATTTCCTTCCTTTGTGTGCATGTTTTTCCTGTTAAATCTAAGAACATTGCCTTAATTACTGTAAAATATTCCGTGTTTATGCATCATTTGTCCACAGCGGAGATGAAGAAAGCATCTCGAAATATTTGATAAAACTGTGGTGAACTTAGAGTTTTTTCACATACACTTCCTGTGGTTCTGATAGTTGTCATGATGTATAAAGGCAAATATGTTCAGTTTATTTAAACTTAAGGTGCGTGTTAAATATAATTTTGATTTGAAACGAGACGCTATTTTATCTGTTAAAGTACACATAGAAAATGTAGCTACCAAGTAACATGGTTGAGTTTTTAAACGAATGTATATGAGTTTATACGTCAAAATAATGTTTTTCTTCAATGGTATTGAGGACAGGGGGTAATTGCTGTACTGCACGGTCATAAAAAGTTCTGGAATGGTAAGGTAGGAAAGTCCATTCAGCTGAGTGAAATTCAGAGAAACAGGATTAGATTCTTTTGAAAAGACTCTATACACTCCATGTGGGTGATCAGTTTTTTATTTGGTTGCTAATATAACCAAATAAGAAAGATTTAATTAATGAAAACTTTGAAATAAGTCCCTTGAAAAGTGTTTAAAAACAAAATAAATACTAATTAATCATTGCCTATCAAATAAAAATTACGTAAGATAAGATGCACTCTTCCTAATACATGGTAGACTTTAAGTATTTGTTGAACAAATTAATGAATGAGGCTTCATTTCTATTCTTTTCTTACTTAAAAACTGCCATTGTCTAGGCAAGTGCTGGTACATTTATTTGAAATCTCAAGGAATGGGGGAAAGTATTTGTAATTCATACATCTGGTAAGTGACATATCCAGACTATATAAAGAATCCTTAAAACTAAAGAATAAAAAGACATCTCGATTAAAAAGCAGGCAAAGGATTTTTTTTTTTTGCGGTACATGGGCCTCTCACTGTTGTGGCCTCTCCCGTTGCGGAGCACAGGCTCCGGATGCGCAGGCTCAGCGGCCATGGCTCACGGGCCCAGCCGCTCCGCGGCATGTGGGATCTTCCCGGACCGGGGCACGAACCCGCATTCCCTGCATCGGCAGGCGGACTCTCAACCACTGCGCTATCAGGGAAGCCCCAGGCAAAGGATTTGAATGGTCATTTCTCCAGAGAAGATATAACATGGCCAAAAGCACATGAAAAGACGATTAACATCATTAGCCATTGGGGATGTGTACCTCAAAACTACAGTGAGATACTATGTCACAGTGATGTGGATGGCTACAATCCAAAAGACAGACAGGCACAAGTGTTGGTGAGGATGTAGAGAAATTGTAACCCTCAGACACTGCTGGGGGGAATGGAAAATAGTGCAGCCATTTTGGAAAACATTTTGGCAGTTCCTCAAATTGTTAAATGTGGAATTTCCATATGACCCAGAAATTCTACTCCTAGGTAATATCCAAGAGAAAAGAAAACTTATATTCTAGCAACACTTGTACACAAATGTTCCTGGCAAGATTATTCATAATACCTAAAAAGTGGAAACAACCCAAATGTGCATGAGCTGTCTGATGAGTGGATAAACAAGTTGGGGTATATCCATACAATGAAATATTATTCAGCAGTAAAAAGGAGTGAGGTACTGATACATGCTACAACGTGGATGAACCTTGGAAGCATTTTAAGAGAAATAAACCAGTTACAAAAGACCACGTATTATTTGATTACATTATTATGTAATAATAGGCAAACTTTAGAGACTGAAAATAGGCTAGTGGTGGCCTGGGGCTAAGGATTGGAGGAAGGTATATGGAGGATGAATGCTAATGGCTACTGAGTTTCTTTTCTGAGGTGGTGAAAATATTCTAAAATCGGATGATGGTGATAGTTACACAACTCTGCATATATACTAGAAACCCCTGAGCTGTATACTTAAAATGGGTGAATTTTATGGTATGTGAATTATATCTCCAGAAAGCTGTTTTGTTGTTTTAAATAGGTCTTATGAAACCCTTAAGTTTATTTAAAGAATTGATTAAAAAAATTCAAAGGTAGTTAAAAAAAAAGTCAAATAAACTTGTAATCTTTCTGCCTTTGTAACAAGAGCGCTTAGGGCCTCCTAGAACTGTGAAGAGCTCCCTGGGAGCTGCAGGCACTGGCGGTCTGTGTGTTCCTGGGCTCTGAGCACAGTCCTAGGTCCTTGGGTATGGGTTTAGCCACATCTGCAAGTTACAATCAGAGCGCAACCTGTTTGGGACTTTTCTTCCTGTGTGTATTCCTCTCAATTGGAAGAATGCTGGTTCTTTAGTCCTGTCCCTACAATTCCAGGTTCATGGCATTTTTCTGCTGCTTCAAAGGACTTTAAAAAGTAACAGTCTTATAAACATTTATCCAGCACTTACTGTGTACCATCCATTATATTAAGTACCAAGCTAAGGTACAAAGGTGATTATGCTATTAACCTTTTGGTATCCATGCAGTCCTTCTTTGGGGTCTGAGGCTGCCTTAGTGGGTTTTTTCCCATACACAATGGAAATTCTTTACCATCTCCTTCACCCTCTACTCATGCTGCCCCCCAAATATGGCTATAAGCTTACAGCAACTTTTAAAATGCGGGTAAAGCATGTTAAAATTATTGTTAAAAAGGATCATTTGGGCTTCCCTGGTGGCACAGTGGTTGAGAGTCCGCCTGCCGATGCAGGGGACACGGGCTCGTACCCCGGTCCGGGAAGGTCCTACATGCCGCGAAGCGGCTGGGCCCGTGAGCCATGGCCGCTGAGCCTGTGGGTCCGGAGCCTGTGCTCCACAACAGTGAGAGGCCCGCGTACCGCAAAAAAAAAAAAAAAAAAAAAGGATCATTGACATTCTTAAGGAAACAAATGTACCTTTGAAAGAAAAGTTGTGTATGATTAGGTTAATTATTCTTTCATGAGGAAATTAGTAAAAGACTTTAGATAGTGCACTGAACTGCTAATAGGAAGGCCAGATCCAATAATAGAAAGATGATGTCACTGAGATATGCAGTGAACTTGTTACCATGTCTGGGCCTTACCTGCCTCAGCTGTAAAATATGCTGTAGGAGTGAAATGAATGATTAAAACAAATCAAATCTCATATTCACAAGATTCTAGATTAAGGCCCCATAAAGGCAAGTGAAAATGATTCTTGTCCCCAGGCTCTTTGGAAGAAAAATCATTACATACATGCAAATTGCTTTTATCACAGTTTTCACAAATTGCAAATTGAATAATGCACAGGTTATCTTATCGTAAAGTACGATGACCATTATGTACTGGGCTTTTTAAGAAAACAATATTTTTGTCTTTCAGCTGTTATATTTGTCAGATTATAGAGATTTAGAGGCAAATAGCATTTTTGTGTGTGTACACATTTGTAACTAATAAACAAAATCGATAGAACTAGAATCTAGCTACAAAATAGACTGAAAAAATCATTTAGACAGCCGAGAAAAGGGAAAATATAAAACTACAAAAGAAACATAACTGAGGATTTGTTAATTTCATTTTAGGCAGTAAATTCTTAGATGTGTTGATAATTTGGTTTGTACTTAAATAAAACACAAGTGAACCTAGTTTTGATCTGGAGTTGTTACGTTGTATTATGTTATATTATGTTTTATCCCAAACAATCCTATCATATCATGTATTGTTTTTATTTCTTTCTAGACAGATGAACAAGCCATGCTAGAAGATACACTGGTTGCACTATTTGATTTGGAAAAGGTTTCTTTTTACTTTAAACCATCAGAAGAGGAACCACTGGTTGCAAGTAAGTAGTTAAATATTTCATGTATGTTTTGTAAAATTTCTTTGGCATCAGATGACAACATATGTCATAACTTTGATATGAATATATTTGATATGCAGTTTAAGTTTTATATAAAATATTATATTCAGGGTAATATAGTAATAACCAACTGGGGAAGTGATAGAAAGTATATATAAATTAAATTTACAGCTAATTTTATACTTTTGTTTTTAGCTATTAGTCTGACCTCTAAAACTTTTTCGGAGTGTGTGTGTCAAATATTGTGCTACTCAAGATTGCCTTTTCTTTCTTTTTTGTTATTGTGGTGAAATATACATACCATAAAATTTACCGTTTAACCCATTTTCAGTGTACAATTCAGTGGTATTAAGTTCATTCAAAATGTTGTGCATGGGGCTTCCCTGGTGGCGCAGTGGTTGAGAGTCCGCCTGCTGATGCAGGAGACGTGGGTTCGTGCCCCGGTCCGGGAGGATCCCACGTGCCGCGGAGCTGCTGGGCCCGTGAGCCATGGCCGCTGGGCCTGCACGTCCAGAGCCTGTGCTTTGCAGCGGGAGAGGCCACAACGGTGAGAGGCCCGCGTACCGAAAAAAAAAAAAAATGTTGTGTAGCCATTTCCACCATCCGTCTCCAGAACTTTTTCATCTTCCCAAACAGAAACTCCATACTCCTTAAACAATCACTACCCTCCCCCGCTTCTCCAATTCCTGGTAACTTCTCTTCCACTTTCTGGCTCTGAATTTGCTTATGCTACGTACCTCATATAAGTGGAATCACAGAACATTTGTCCTTTCTGCTGCTTTTTTCATGTCAAGACTTCTTTTAATAAAAGAACTGCCCTAACATTTCTGGCTATGTGGATAATCTCTGAGGCCAGCAGAACGTTCACTCAAATATATAATTATTACTTAGCAAAATTGATTGAATTGGGTTTCCACTCCTTATCTTCAGTTGATCCTGTAGACAGTGTGTTAGCAAGCAATGAAAACAGTGTTTAGAGCCAAGAATATACAGAGACATTATAATTGTTTGATCTGACAATAATTGATAAAATGTATAATTTAATTCTGAAGTAGACACATAGTCTACATTTTTGCCAGCTTAAAAATGAAAATTAAAAATTATTTTATCCAAGTGTCAAAAAATTTAGTGTGTACAAATATAATCACATTAACTATCTTGATTCATTTATTCATCCTGTACAATTTCCAAGACGGCACAACCTATCTTGTTCATTGCTGTATATCCAGCACTCAAGAGATGCCTGGAACAAAAAGGCCAATATTTTTTTTTCAAGTAAATGAATGAACAAATATCAATTCAGTTTATACAGTGCATCAGGCAGAAAGGCTTTATGGTTATAAGCGTAGAAGGATAAACAAACTTGCTGTGCAGAATGAAGAATAGAATTTCAACAGAACTTGGTTGTATCTAATGTTGCAAAGAAGTTACTTTATGAAATTGAATTGAAAGATTGAAAAGTATCCCTTTCCTTTAGCAATTGGCCATCATTAAACCTGACAAAGGCATTGTTTTAGAAGTATACCTCCAGAGAAATAGCAACACCTAGGGTTTAATCTCTATATCTTTTAGTTTCTGCAAGTTATGATCATTTATCTACCATTTCAACATTGTCACAAATAGGTTTAAAATGTGTCTATCGATCCAAGAAATCTTCAGCAGTTTGTTATTTTTCTGTTTCTTGTTTGTTCATAAGTCTGAGGATCCCCTGTGTATTATGGTAGAAGATCTAAACAGATATTTCAGGTCTGGGAAAGTTTTTTACTTATTTGCACATTTCCAATGTCTAGTACAATAAATAGGGACTCAATAAATATTCATTTAATCTGTTATCTAGAAATTATAATCATTTATTCATCGAAAATTTCTTAAGTGCCTACTTATGGCCAAGTGTTGGATACAATAGAGAACTAAACAGAGATAAATAATAAGTGAGATAAATAAGTTATTTTGATAATAAATTAGAAGATAATATGAATGCATGACAGGAAATAGAAAAAGAGCAAAGGATGAAAATGAAGGGACAGGTAGGGCATTTTTGATCTGGTGCTCGGGGAATGGAACTTGCAAAACATGTGCTAATTGTGATAATGGTTGCTATGTGCTCAGTTTCTTGCACACCACTTCAGAAGTATACCGCAAGGACTCATCTTGACTAAAATATGAATGAGGCAGCTGTCCTGGGAAATGGTGATTCCAAACCATGTGTAGCTAAACTTCTCATTTAGTTAAGTGAGACACCTGGTGTGTTAAAGTGTAACGAAGTTTTCTATTACAGAATTTTATATACAGTACAGTAATAAATCTGTTACTTTAGCTAATGAGAACCTGATTTAATACTCTTTCACCAAATAGCACTGTCAGTATGCCAAACCTGAGCTTTAATACACGTGGGTACTTTTAATATATTAGTTTATAGTAATTTTCGGGATTCTTTTTTTTTTTTTTTTTTTTGCGGTACGCGGGCCTCTCACTGCTGTGGCCTCTCCCGCTGCGGAGCACAGGCTCTGGACGCGCAGGCTCAGCGGCCATGGCTCACGGGCCCAGCCGCTCCGCGGCACGTGGGATCCTCCCGGACCGGGGCACAAAGCGGCGTCCCCTGCATCTGCAGGCGGACTCTCTACCACTGCGCCACCAGGGAAGCCCCGGGATTCTTTTTAAAGCTTAACAAATGTACTAATAAAATATCCTGATTTTAGGAAGTAATATAACATTAAATGTCATTTTAGATGTTCCTCTTACTTATCAAGCTGAAGGAAGCCGGCAAGCTCTGAAAGTTTACTTCTACATCGATAGTTACCATTTTGAACAACTGCCGCAAAGGTTGAAAAACGGAGGAGGGTTTAAAATTCATCCTGTTCTTTTTGCACAAGGTAAACTGCTTTCTTTACTATACTTCATGTACTTAAATTATTTTATCTTTATCAATTTTTTAAAATGTACTTGTGACTATCCTTTTTTTTTCATTAATTCAAAAATTTATTCATAGTACCTAGGTAATATGTTTACTGGTGGGAATGTTTTTTAAGGAAAGAATTTTGTATGGTTTAAATATTTATCAACTAGGATTGCAGCATTATTTATAGTGAAGAAATAAGGCATGAGTGGCTTAAATAAAGATAAATTAATTTGGCTTAGGTAAATTATGGTAGAACCATTAAAATTGGTTGGTTAAGATATTTTATGAGGTAGAAGAAGTTTGATAATATACCCACGCAGATTACAAAAAAGAATTTATATTATAGTGTCAATTATGTCATACATGTATGTATATACTTACGTGTGTGTAAAATGTATCATTGGATGATTAAATTGATGATATTTTGATCTTTAAGTTTTTTTGCATTGTGTCAATTTTTTTGTCAGTAAAAATGTATTCCTTTCATAGTAAAAAAATTGTTTTGGCAAATAAACAACGAGTGTTAACTGCAGTAGAAGAAATTAAGCATAACACGAATAAGAAGATTCTTGCAGTGACGTGATTTCCCAGGGAAGGTCCTGGATCTTTTTTATTTCTGTGGTCACAGATGCTGCCAGAAAAGATCAGAAATTCAGATTATTGTGTAGTATCTTTTTGTCTATGATTTTTTTTTTAATTCATGCTGTGATCAAGATTGTATCAATTTCCCTGAGTGGTACCACAGAACATTTCATTTTTTCTTTTGAGTTTTTAAGACTGCATTGGTATTGCTGTAGAATTTTTATATTCTAATAAAAAATGAGAAGAGTAGAGGAATAAAATCCATCTCAGTAACGGAAGAACAGAGAGGCATATGAAATCTAAATTCACTGCCAAGTGAAAATTCTGCTTTGTACCACATGCATGTTGTTATAATTCTAAAAGATAGATTACTCTTCCTTCAATTGCCATAGTTTAAAAATGACTACCTCAGATACTTGGCAAGAATACATTTAAGCAGAGAAAAATTTCAGCACAGAGATCTTAGGAGTTATTCGAAGGTATTTTCATTTATGTGATAGGGTCTATGTAGGTAATAAAAGAATCTGCAATGAAAAGAAATAAAAAAGAAAAAGAAATTGAGCAGAAATAGACCTTTGGAACTATGTTAGGAGAATAGTTTAGCCTAAAATATGTTAAAAGCCATTACAGAGATCAGTAGTTTTAGAAGAAAGGAAAGGCTGCTGGTCTGGAATATTAACTTTTATAGGGTTTAACCAGACCTTGCCCTTGTTAAAGGCTCTTCATTTCTTTTCCTTTATTTCTCTCTTTTAAAAAATTTTGTCTTTGAAATCATTACTGAGATGACAGATGGCATTAATCATCTTTTCTAAAAAAGTGATTACATTTGTGACACACCATCCATAAATAGCTGAATATTCATACCCAGCATTCAGTGTGCATAGGGAGAAAATGATTTTGCAAGTAACCTCTATTTTATAACTGTGGCTAAAGCTAATTTAAAAACAATCCTGAAATATATATGAGTTCATTGAGTACACTGTTGCTTTTACAGTGTAATGTAAAGAAAAACTCTAGCAAACATTAGGTTTTAGCATTCACACAGCAGTAAAATATGAAAAATGATTTGATGAGGCGACAGTGGAAACACTTCTGCAGTGGAGGTCACAGATAGGTAAAGAAGACTGGAAAATAGTCTGTCTCATTAAAAATCTGTCAGTGATAAGGTTGTTTATTTAAAGGAGTTGCAGAGGTTCCGCCGCATTCATAAAACTCCCATGAGGAATCATTAGTAACTCTGAGTTTTCATCAGCTTGAGAGAAGCACAGGAAATTCAGCCCTAGCTTGAGCGGCGATTACCATCTGGTATTTGAAAGTGGTGGTAAATGGGAGAGATTCCAAATGGAGTCTATTCCTGGGATGAAAGTTTAATGGAAGGATTTTAGTTTTGTGGGTATGTGAGTCTTTGTTAGCAAATAATAAAGAGAAAAGTAGGTGAATTTGAAAATTTCCTGGGAAATGTATTAGAGTCAGCGCTCCTAAGGTTATCCGTGGTACCATGTACCTAGAACAAGAAGCAAATGTCTTGCCTTCTCGTTTTTTCTTGTCTGCATGGATCCTTGGGCAAAGGAGGGCACATGGATGAATGGGGCCCCCTGCAGAGATGGGACCAACTAGGAAATCAGGAATTCCAGGGTTGGAGGCAAGCAAGGTAAACTTTTAGGGAACGTACATTGCTAAAAACCAGAGCTGCTGGAGAAAAAGAGTCTAGGCAGACAAAATGGCAAAAAGGCAGATTTCCAAGGGTTGGAACACAGGAACAGCCAGACAGAAAAGTCAGCACAAAGCATAACCAAAATGCTAGAAGGTAAAGATCACACTAAAGCAGTCTTCTAGAATTACTTCCTACAAGTCAGAGAATTAATCCTTTTAGGTTCCCTGAGCCCTTGGTAAGATAAAGCAAGTAACTATAAACTGGGTGAAAATGGGAGTCCAAGGAAGATCGATATCCAGGGTCCCTGGCTTGCTTTCATGCTGTCTCTCAGTGGTTCTCAAGCTGGCTGCCCTATAATCACCTTGGGAACGTGTTAGAAAATACCCATGCTTGGTTCCTTGGTTCCACGCCGAACCAATGAAGTCAGAATCTCTGGGAAGTGGGGCACAGATACCAGTATATTTTAGAAGCTTATCCACCAAGAGTGAGAAAGCACAGAGCTATGTGGATTATAAACCACTGTGCAGTTATCTAGTTAATCTTTGCTTAGTTACATTAATCCATTTCACAAGTGTTTGACACTTCTAGATTCTGAGGAGCCGGGGCAATGAGAGCTGGACCTTTTTGCTTCTGCGTTGTTAGCTCATTAGGACTTGGGCTACACCGAGAAGGAGATGTGATTTGGGTGGGACAGTTTTTTTTTAGCAGAGGCTGAAGATGCCCTGTAGAGCTGACAGCTGAGGGATGTCTTCTGGCAATCACAGCAGCTGGGCAAAGAGCCCTTCGTTTCTGAAAGGGGCTCTGAGTGGGTAGCTTTAGAGTATGTGCCATAGTCCGCATCTTGATCTATTCCTTTGTGCAGGGAGGGTGTCCTTCCTGACTGTGATGGGCCTCTGTTCCTGGGGGGATAATTGAGCAGCATATTAATGGGACAAGCTATAGTCCTTGCTGCAGAGGGTCTTGGGGCTACAACAGATTCTCATTTTCCCTCTTATGCCATCCTTTGTACGGTAGCCTCGTTCTCAGCCTGAACCTCTGCTGGTCTCGGTGGCACGACTAAGACCTTCAGCCCCAAGAGGCCTGATTCCCTGGTGTCACTATGCCCTTCTCAGGCCCGGATTGCTGCGTGTGTCCATTTACCATCAAACTTGGGCGAGGGGGTACCAAGAGGGACCTGAGCGGATTACCTGAGTGCCAGACATATTTCTTCTTATCCACGTTATGTAACAGTAGCCCTACTGCCTTACGATGATCAGGGTAGATTAGCCTGTCAAGATAGTGATTTTTCTTGTTGGATGGTGCCTTGGCACAAGGAGACTCAGGTGCCTGGGTGTCAACCAGAGTTTACAGTTCAGTGGGGCCCCTTCTTTGTCTCCTAGGGAAAGTGTGCCCCTTTGGGGATCAGGACCCTTAAAACTATGGAGCCAGAGTTTCAGGGATGGGAAGCACACATACCCCAAGTGAGCCACTGGAATTGATAAGTTTCCCAACACTGCCATAAAAATGACCACAAACTGGGTGGTTTAAAACAACAGAAGTGTATTCTGTCATAGTTCTGGAGGCTAGAAGTTTGAAACCAAGATGTTCACAGGCCATGTCCCCTTGGCAGGCTCTAAGGAAGTATCTTTTCTTACCCCTTCTGGCATCTGGTGGTTACCAGCATTCCTTGGCTTGTGGCAGCATAATTACAGTCTCTGCCTCTGTCTTCACATGGCCTTCTTCCCTCTGTGTGTCTGTCTCTGTGTCTCTGTCCAAATCTCCCTTTTCTTAAAAGGACGGCAGTCATTGGATTCTGGCACACCCTAATCCAGTGTGACCTCATTTTAATTTGATTTCATCTGTAAGACCCTATATCAAAATTAGGTTACATTTGCAGCCACCGGGGGTTAGGACTTTGTCATATTTTTTTCAGGGATACAATTTAACCCTCCACAGATGCTAGCATGGCTATTTCTGCTTCTACCCTTGGTTCTAGACCCCTATATTCTACCTCTTTGGGACATGGCATCAGATAAAGGTCTTTTTTTTAGTTATGTACTATGTCTTTAGTTATGTACTATGTCCTGGAATGTGGTATCCCTTCCTTGTAAAGTGTTGTTAAGTACCTATTCCCTGAGTCTCTGGTGGTGATTTTCCTTAAACTAAATGGGACGTGCAACGCTGGTTCCTTCTCCACAAGCACATTCTTGGGGCTATTTGGTTTCTTCACCCCCTATGCAAAAAGCTGGCACCCAAAACTGTTACTCCTAACTTTTACCTCTTTAAAAGCTGTCTTTCTATTCTCAGAGAATAATTAAAATCACCCAGAAACTTGAGCATTTTCTCTTTTTTAAACAAAAGGGAATATTTTGTTATAAACAGTGTCAGTTTCTAAGTTACCTTCATTCATGTGGGGTTTTTTTTCCTGCAGAATTCTTCTTAAGATCCTTTAAAAGATGAATCCTTTAGTTTTCCATTTGGGTTTTGCACAGTATTTATAAACAAAACATTAAATACCTTTTGAAAAGAGGAAGGAACAATTCCCAGAGTTGAGATTTCCTGAATGTTAAGAGTGGGTACATGAGCCTGTGAACCCCCCTCTCTTTACAAAGCAGCACAGCCTTTTGCAATGTTGGTCATGGCAACATGGACAAAACTTGCCTTCCTCACAAACGTTGCAACCAATTCTGAGGAATTCTGACCAATTGTGACCATTTCTGGAGATTTGTAACAGTGCGTATGTAGTGTCTTATTTAACCAATAAAGTACCATTGTTGCACTATCAGAAGAGGGTGTTAGTTGATTGAAACTATTCTTAAAATTGTTCCTCAGAGATTTCTGATTAATCCCTTTCTTGTAAAAGCCATGAAATGCACTTTGAGTGAGTGGAAGTGAGGCTCATTTTCAGTCTTAGAATAATTTAATTTTTAATTTCTGCTAACATTCATTATGTTTTCCTTTTTTACGGACTATACCTACATTTAATGGAATGTTTTGCTTCTAAATTCAAAAGTAGTAGAAGTAAAACAAGCAAAGAAATTCGAGTTTTTTTTAAATACTGCTTTTAATTAAGTGCTTTCAAATAAATTAAATATTTATTCACTCAAATATGTCAATACTATTTTTAAGAAATATTATATGGATGAGAATTAAGAAAAGTAGACAAGAAAGTGCAAAAGAGGGGTCAAACTTTGAAGTTTGGACATTATTATATATTTAACCTTTTTTTTTTTTTTTTGCTGAGAATAGAAATTTAGTTTGGTAAAATGTCATTCCACTCTCTTTATTAAAAAAATAGCTATAAATAACCAAACTATTCACCTAAAAAAGGGAATGTTGTTCTCCTTCCTCTACTTTGCCATGCACAGTTTACTTTTTAAATATAAAACATCTTTTTTTTAGTTCATTTTCCTAAAACCCTATACATGAGCTATAAAATATTGCTGAGACTCTTCACAACACTGTTAAACTCTTTTCTCATTTTTTTAAAAAAATTACATAATTGTGAATCTTAACTGGTGTTAATTTGAAAATATCATTAAGAAATATAAGGAAAATTTTTTTTTCTATTGTAACAAGCTTTTAGAGCAGGACTGGACATTCTGGCCAAAGCTGAGCCATCAAGACTTTATAGAAACTAGATACCAGGGGTTTTCTTGTTCCTGCCCACTCCCGACCCCCTGCCTCTAGTTCCCCTGTTGCCCCTTCCTGGTGGTCGCCTTCTAGTCTTTCTGACCTTATTAAATCACAAATTCAAGTGTCCTTGCATGGACCCTACTCTTAGATCCCCAAACTCCCTGTTTGGCTAAGCACACTCAAGCATCATCTATATCTCCTGTGGAAGTTGAAGTAGATCATGCCTGGGGGGCATTGGGCACCTTGCCTTGTACAGAAAATACATTCCATAAATGATAAGAATAGTCATGGGCTCTCTTAATCCTATTATTTAATTTAATTATTTCTCAAGAACCATAATTAGTAAGTGCTCTTATTTTCCATTTCACAAACAAGGAACCTGAGGATCTCAGATATTAATTAACATGCCCAGGGTCACACTAAGTTACTAAGCAGTGAAAGTTATGCTTTTACTCCAGTGCAAGGGCTTTCATTATTAGCTTTACAACTCGGAAGAGGAATTCACATTGAAGTATGACTGCTGATAGACTGAATCCTCCTGGAATATTGGCCTTTCGCAAATAACACTTTGTTAACTGAAGGGAATGTGGCATGTATTTAAGGATTGTTTTATCAGAAAGACTTCCTGTATTTCTTGTGTGTATTCAGACCCAGAAGCTTGCTGAACCAGTTGTGAATATTCTAACGAAAGCAGAAATCATAAGGAATAAACAAATAAATAATCCTTGAAAGAAGCCCACAAATTCGATTTTCTGTACTAAAGCAAACGTAGGAAGCTTTCTGTCTAATTTTCCACAAGTGCTTTGCTCAGTTATAAGCCAATAATGCCATTAAAAAAATTAAATTTAGCAATACTTTAAAACTTTTGTCATTTCTTCAATGCTCTAGAAATCTGAATAGATAGAAACACAACACAGCTAAAACTAATTAGCAGTGACTTTCCTATTTTTGCCACCAAAATGGTGATGTTTTTATCAATTTGAGGAAACGTTATTAGTTTAGAGACTACTGCATTTAGCGATTTTGAAAGATTATTCTTTTATCCATTTTGACATAGTCTGCTGAAAATTGAGGCTCATTAATAGTAATAATTTTAAGGGGAAATAATTTACATTTCCAAATTGGATCCATCACCGTTCCTGCCATTCCTGGCAGCCTCTCGAAAGGAAATCTTGTATTTCTAGGCACTTTCCTATAATTCATTTCCTCTCCAAAAGGTTAAAAATACCACTGCATAAAGTTTAAAGGAAAAAGAAACAACCAAAAATGTTAGTTATGAAAGAAATATATATTACTTAAAAGACATTTAAAATTAATGGGAAGTTATATATGTGTTTATGCTTATTTATTTTTAACTAAAGTAACTGACCATTGGAGTTGAAGCAGTATTCTAAGATTTCTCTTTATCTATACATCTTTTTTCTTGTTTGTCATTGTCTATACATCTTTTTTTTTGTTTGTCGTTGTTTTTATTTATTTTTTAACATCTTCATTGGAGTATAATTGCTTTACATTCTCGTGTTAGTTGCTGCTGTATAACAAAGCGAATCAGCTATACATATATGTATATGCTTATATCTCCTCTCTCTTGCGTCTCCCTCCCACCCACCCTATCTCACCCCTCTAGGTGGTCAAAAAGCACTGAGCTGATCTCCCTGTGCAATGCGGCTGCTTCCCACTAAGCTATCTGTTTTACATTTGGTAGTGTATACATGTCCATGTCACTCTCTCACTTCGTCCCAGCTTACCCTTCCCCCTCCCCGTGTCCTAGAGTCCAGTATATATGTGCCACATCTTCTTTATCCATTCATCTGTCGATGGACACTTAAGTTACTTCCATGTCCTGGCTGTTGTAAATAGTGCTGCAGTGAACATTGTGGTACATGACACTATTGGGATTACGGTTTTTTCAGGGTATGTGCCCAGTAGTGGGATTGCTGGGTCATATGGTAGTTCTATTTTTAGTTTTGTTTTTTTTTTTTGCGGTACGCGGGCCTCTCACTGTTGTGGCCTCTCCCGCTGCGGAGCACAGGCTACGGACGCACAGGCTCAGCGGCCATGGCTCACGGGCCCAGCCACTCCGCGGCATGTGGGATCCTCCAGGACCGGGGCACGAACCCGCGTCCCCTGCATCAGCAGGCAGACCCCCAACCACCGCGCCACCAGGGAAGCCCTATTTTTAGTTTTTTAGGGAACATCCATACTGTTCTCCATAATAGCTGTATCAATTTACATTCCCACCAAGAGTACAAGAGGGTTCCCTTTCCTCCACACCCTCTCCAGCATTTATTGTTTGTAGATTTTTTGATGATGGCCATTCTGACTGGTGTGAGGTGATACCTCACTGTAGTTTTGATTTGCATTTCTCTAATGATTAATGATGTTGAGCATCCTTCATGTGTTTGTTGGCAATCTGTATATCTTCTTTGGAGAAATGACTATTTAGGTCTTCTGCCCATTTTTGGATTGGGTTCTTTGGTTTTTGATATTGAGCTGCATGAGCTGCTTCTTTATTTTGGAGATTAATCCCTTGTCAGTTGCTTCGTTTGCAAATATTTTCTCCCATCTCCTTATTTATGGTTTCCTTTGCTGTGCAAAAGCTTTTAAGTTTCATTAGGTAGCATTTGTTTATTTTTGTTTTTATTTCCATTTCGCTAGGAGGTGGGTCAAAAAGGATCTTGCTATGATTTATGGCATAGAGTGTTCAGCCTATGTTTTTCTCTGAGAGTTTTATAGTGTCTGGCCTTACATTTAGGTCTTTAATCCATTTTGAGTACATTTTTGTGTTAGGGAACGTTCTAATTTCATTCTTTTACATATAGCTGTCCAGTTTTCCCAGCACCACTTATTGAAGAGGCTGTCTTTTCTCCATTGTATATACTTGTCTCTTTTATTAAAGGTAAGGTGACCATATGTGCCTGGGTTTAGCTCTGGGCTTTCTATCCTGTTCCATTGATCTGTATTTCTGTTTTTGTGCCAGTACCATACTATCTTGATTACTATAGCTTTGTAGTATAGTCTGAAGTCAGGGAGCCTGATTCCTCCAGCTCCAATTTTCTTTCTCAAGATTGCTTTGGCTATTTTGGGTATTTTCTGTTTCCATACAAATTATGAATTTTTTTGTTTTAGTTCTCTGAAAAATGCCATTGGTAGTTTGATAGGGATTGTATTAAATCTGTAGACTGCTTTGGGTAGTATAGTCATTTTTCACAATGTTGACTCTTCCAATCCAAGTGCATGGTATATCTCTCCATCTGTTTGTATCATCTTTAATTTCTTTCATCAGTATCTTATAGTTTTTTGCAGCCAGGTCTTTTGTCTCCTTAAGTAGGTTTATTCCTAGGTATTTATTCTTTTTGTTGCAATGGTAAATGTGAGTGTTTCCTTAATTTCTCTTTCAGATTTTTTATCATTAGTGTATAGGAATGCCAGAGATTTCTATGCATTAATTTTGTATTCTGCTAGTTTACCACATTCATTGATTACCTCTAGTGGTTTTATGGTAGCATCTTTAGGATTCTCTCTATATAGTATCGTGTCATCTGCAAACAGTGACAACTTACTTCTTCTTTTCCCATTTGGATTCCTTTTATTTCTTTTTCATCTCTGATTGCTGTGACTAAAACTTCCAAAACTATGTGGAATAATAGTGGTGAGAGTGAGCAACCTTGCCTTGTTCCTGATCTTAGTGGAAATGGTTTCAGTTTTTCACCATTGAGAACGATGTTGGCTGTGGGTTTGTCATATATGGCCTTTAATATGTTGCGGTAAGTTCCCTCTATGCCTACTTTTTGGAGGGTTTTTATCATAAATGGGTGTTCAATTTTGTTGAAATCTTTTTCTGCATCTATTGAGATAATCATATGGTTTTTCTCCTTCAATTTGTTAATATGGTGTATCACGTTGATTGATCTGCATATACTGAAGAATCCTCGCGTTCCTGGAATAAACCCCACTTGATCATGGTGTATGATGCTTTCAATGTGCTGTTGGGGTCTGTTTGCTAGTATTTTGTTGCAGATTTTTGCATCTGTGTTCATCAGTGATATTGGCCTGTAGTTTTCTTTCTTTGTGACATGTTTGTCTGCTTTTGGTATCAGGGTCAGGGTGATGGTGGCCTTGTAGAATGAGTTTGGGAGTATTCCTCCCTCTGCTATATTTTGGAAGAGTTTGAGAAGGTCAGATGTTAGCTCTTCTCTACATGTTTGATAGAATTCGCCTGTGAAGCCATCTGGTCCTGGGCTTTTGTTCGTTGGAAGATTTTTAATCACAGTTTCAATTTCAGTGCTTGTGATTGGTCTGTTTATATTTTCTGTTCCTTCCAGGTTCAGTCTTGGAAGGTTGTGCTTTTCTAAGAATTTGTCCATTTCTTCCATGTTGTCCATTTTATTGGCACAGAGTTGCTTGTAGTAATCTCTCATGACCCTTTGTATTTCTGCAGTGTCCGTTGTAACTTCTCCTTTTTCATTTCTGATTCTATTGATTTGAGTCTTCCCCCTTTTTTTCTTGATGACTCTGGCTAATAGTTTATCAATTTTGTTTATCTTCTCAAAGAACCAGCTTTTAGTTTTATTGATCTTTGCTATTGTTTCCTTCAATTCTTTTTCATTTATTTCTGATCTGATATTTATGATTTCTTTCCTTCTGCTAACTTTGGGGTTTTTTGTTCTTCTTTCTCTAATTGCTTTAGGTGTAAGGTTAGTTTATTTATTTGAGATGTTTCTTATTTCTTGAGGTAGGATTGTATTGCTATAAACTTCCCTCTTAGAACTGCTTTTGCTGTATCCCATAAGGTTTGGGCCGTCGTGTTTTCATTGTCATTTGTTTCTAGGTATTTTTTTATTTCCTCTTTGATTTCTTCAGTGATCTCGGTTATTTAGTAGTGTATTGTTTAGCCTCCATGGGTTTGTATTTTTTACAGACTTTTTCCTGTAATTGACATCTAGTCTCATAGTGTTGTGGTTGGAAGAGATACTTGATACGATTTCAGTTTTCTTAAATTTACCAAGCCTTGATTGTGACCCAAAATATGATCTATCCTGGAGAATGTTCCATGAGCACTTGAGAAAAAAGTGTATTCTGTTGTTTTTGGATGGAATGTCCTATCAATATCAATTAAGTCCATCTTGTTTAATGTGTCATTTAAAGCTTGTGTTTCCTTATTTATTTTCATTTTGGATGATTTGTCCATTGGTGAAAGTGGGGTGTTAAAGTCCCCTACTATGATTGTGTTACTTCGATTTCCCCTTTTGTGGCTGTTAGCCTATTGCCTTAAGTATTGGGGTGCTCCTATGTTGGGTGCATAAATATTTACAATTGTTATATCTTCTTCTTGGATTGATCCCTTGATCATTATGTAGTGTCCTTCTTTGTCTCTTGTAATAGTCTTTATTTTAAAGTCTATTTTGTCTGACATGAGCATTGCTACTCCAGTTTTCTTCTAATTTCCATTTGCATGGAATATCTTTTTCCATCCCCTCACTGTCAGTCTGTATGTGTCCCTAGGTCTGAAGTGGGCCTCTTGTAGACAGCATATATACGGGTCTTGTTTTTGTATCCATTCAGCCAGTCTGTGTCTTTTGGTTGGAGCATTTAATTCATTTACATTTAAGGTAATTATCGATATGCATGTTTCTATTACCATTTTCTTAATTGTTTTGGGTTTGCTATTGCAGGTCTTTTCCTTCTCTTGTGTTTCCTGCCTAGAGAAGTTCCTTTAGCATTTGTTGTAAAGCCGGTTTGGTGGTGCTGAATTCTCTTAGCTTTTGTTTGTGTGTATAGATTTTAATTTCTCTGTCAAATCTGAATGAGATCCTTGCTGGGTAGAGTAATCTTGGTTGTAGGTTTTTCCCTTTCATTACTTTAAATATGTCCTGCCACTCCCTTCTGGTTTGCAGAGTTTCTCCTGAAAGATCAGCTGTTAACCTTATAGGGAGTCCCTTGTATGTTATTTGTTGTTTTCCCCTTGCTGCTTTTAATATCTTTTCTTTATATTTAATCTTTGATTGTTTGATTAATATGTGTATTGGCATGTTTCTCCTTGGATTTATCCTGTTCAGGACTCTCTGCGCTTCCTGGACTTGATTGACTATTTCCTTTCCCATATTAGGGAAGTTTTCAACTATAATCTCTTCAGATATTTTCTCAGTCCCTTTCTGTTTCTCTTCTTCTTCTGGGACTCCTGTAATTCAAATGTTGGTGCCTTTATTGTTGTCCCAGAGGTCTCCGAGACAGTCCTCAATTGTTTTGATTCTTTTTTCTTTATTCTGCTCTGCGGTAATTATTTCCACTATTTTATCTTCCAGGTCACTTGTCCGTTTTTCTGCCTCAGTTATTCTGTTATTGATACCTTCCAGAGAATTTTTAATTTCATTTGTTGTGTTGTTTATCATTGTTTGTTTGCTCTTTAGTTCTTCTAGGTCATTGTTGAACGTTTCTTGTATTTTCTGCATTCTATTTCCAAGATTTTGGATCATCTTTACTATAATTACTCTGAATTCTTTTTCAGGTAGACTGCCTATTTCCTCTTCATTTGTTTGGTGTGGTGGGTTTTTACCTTGCTCCTTCATCTGCTGCGTATTTCTCTGTCTTCTCATTTTGCCAACTTACTGTGTTTGGGGTCTCCTTTTCGCAGACTGCAGGTTCATACTTCCGGTTTTTTTGGTGTCTGCCCACTGTGGGTAAGGTTGGTTCAGTGGGCTGTGTAGGCTTCCTGGTGCCTGTTTTCTGGTGGATGAGGCTGTATCTTCTCTTTCTGGTGGGTAGGACCGCATCCGGTGGTGTGTTTTGGGGTGTCTGTGACCTTATGATGATTGTAGGCAGCCTCTCTTCTAATGGGTGAGGTTGTATTCCTGTCTTGCTAGTTGTTTGGCATGGGATGTCCAGCACTTGAGCTTGCTGGTCATTGAGTGGAGCTGGGCCTTAGTGTTGAGACAGAGGTCTCTGGGCGAGTTCTCACTGATTGATATTACACGGGGCCGGGAGTTCTCTAGTGGACCAATGCCCTGAACTCAGCTCTCCCACCTCAGAGGCTCAGGCCTGACACCCCGGCAGAGCACCAAGACCCTGTCAGCCACACAGCTCAGAAGAAAAGTGAGAAAAAAAAGAAAGGAAAAAAAAATAAATAAAATAAAGTTATTAAAATAAAAATTTTTTTTAAATTATTAAAATAAAAAAGTAATAAAAAATAGAAAATAAAAAAGGAGAGCAACCAAACCAATAAAGAAATCAACCAATGATAACAAGCGCTAAAAACTAAACTAAGATAAACATATAAATCAGAAAGTAGTCAGGCACGTACATCAAACTCCCAGTCTACAGGTGCTCCCAAAGTCCACCGCCTCAATTTCTGGATAATTTGTTGTCTGTTCAGGTATTCTACAGATGCAGCGTATCTCAAGTTGACTGTGGGGCTTTAATCCGCTGCTCCTGAGCTTGCGCAGAGAAATTTCTCTTTCTCTTCTTTGTTCGCACAGCTCCTGAGGTTCAGCCTTGGATTTGGGTCCGCCTCTGCACGTAGGTCGCCTGAGGGCGTCTGTTCTTCACCCAGACAGGACAGGGTTAAGGGAGCAGCTGTTTAGGGGACTGTGGCTCTCTCAGGCTGGGGGGACGGAGGGGTATGGAATGAGGGGCAAGCCTGTGGCGGCAGAGGCCAGCTTGACGTTGCACCAGCCTGAGGCGCCATGCGTTCTCCCGGGGAAGTTGTTCCTGGATGCCGGGACCCTGCTCAGGCTCCCAGGAGGGGGGGTGTGGATATTGACCTGTGTTTGCAAACAGGCTTCTTGGTGGCTGCAGGAGCAGCCTTAGCATCCCATGCCCGTCTCTGGTGTCTGCCCTGTGGCTTGCACCTGTCTCTGGAGCAAGCGGTGCTCTGAATCTCCTCTCCTTGCGCACCCCAAAACAATGGTCTCTTGCCTCTTAGGCAGTTCCAGACTTTTTCCCGGACTCCCTCCCGGCTAGCTGTGGTGCACTAGCCCCCTTCAGGCTGTGTTCACGCAGCCAACCCCAGTTCTCTCCCTGCGATCCGACTTCCGAAGCCCGAGCCTCAGCTCCCAGCCCCGCCCGCCCCGGCGGGTGAGCAGACAAGCCTCTTGGGCTGGTGAGTGCCGGTCGGCCCTGATCCTCTGTGCGGGAATCTCTCCGCTTTGCCCTCTGCACCGCTGCTGCTGTGCTTTCTTCCATGGCTCCAAAGCTTCCCCCCCTCCGCCACCCGCAGTCTCGTCTCAGCCCACGAAGGGACTTCCTAGTGTGTCGAAGCTTTTCCTCCTTCACAGCTCCCTCCCAGAGGTGCAGGTCCCATCCCTATTCTTTTGTCTCTGTTTTGCTTTTTTCTTTTGCCCTACCCAGGTGCGTGGGGAGTTTCTTGCCTTTTGGGAAGTCTGAGGTCTTCTGCCAGCGTTCCGTAGGTGTTCTGTAGGAGTTGTTCCACATATAGACATATTTCTGATGTATTTGTGGAGAGGTAGGCGATCTCCACGTCTTACTCCTCCGCCATCTTGAAGGTCCTCCTCCTTTATCTATACTTCTTATTTCATAATCTCATTGCAGCTGCAAGAGAATATGAATATGCATGGAGAGTGACAACTTCAATTTTTTTACTGTTATGTATGTTAATACACATTTCTGCCTCTCATTCATGTCCATATATATGTATATATATGTTGTGTTTATATATGTGTATATATACATTTGTGTGTTTATATGTGTATAAATAATATATATGAAGTTTGAGTTTGGCTTCGCAAAGAACATATACAAAATTTTTAAAAGAATAGAAGACAGTGTAAGTTAGAAATTACCTTTACCTACTTAACAGAGATAATTACCAAATGTTTGATATTTATTTTGAGCAGAAAAATGATTTTTATTTATTTTTAGACTGGTTAAAGCTTGTTTCTTGCATATGTGGTCATATTTGGTACTGTTTAATACATTTACTAATAAGATTGCACTAACTGTGGAGAAATTGTGTTATAAAATCACATGAAAAGTACATTTACTTGTTTTCACAGCACTGGAGAGCATGGAAGGATATTATTACAGAGACAATGTTTTGGTGGAAGAATTTCAAGCCCAAATAAATGCAGCCTCCCTGGAAAAGGTCAAACAGTACAACCAGAAGCTCAGGTATGTTATTGTTCAATTAACAGAAGAGTTTCCGGTTTTAACAAGAACAGATGAATAAAGCTTTTGATGTTATTCATTGTGTTAGATGATGGATGATGATATTTCTTTTGATATAAAATCCTCTTATTTAGGGTTTAATGTTTCAGATATTCTAAGGGGTACACTTCTTGCAAATAAAGTAGGAAAAATTTTTTAACCTTTTCATGCTGTTGTCTTAATTTCTGAAGAAGATCAAGAGATTAATTATTTAGTAGACCATTTCCAGGATAAAAAGCATTGCTTTATAGTGGTGTCTCCAGGCTTCCCTGGTGGCGCAGTGGTTGAGAATCTGCCTGCTAATGCAGGGGACACGGGTTTGAGCCCTGGTCTGGGAGGATCCCACATGCCACGGAGCAACTAGGCCCGTGAGCCACAACTACTGAGCCTGTGCTTCTGGAGCCTGTGCTCCGCAACAAGAGAGGCCACGACAGTGAGAGGCCCGCGCACCGCGATGAAGAGTGGCCCCCGCTTGCCACAAGAGAAAGCCCTCGCACAGAAACGAAGACCCAACACAGCAAAAATAAATAAATTAATATAGTGGTGTCTCCTAGGAGGTTCAGTGGATTAAAGGTAAAATAGGTTCCTTTATGTACCATTAAACAGCAGGCACCCAGACACCAAGAGATGAATATGTTTAACATGGAAGATATGATAAAAAAAGGTACTACTTGATATTGGAAAAAGTATCTACTTTCAGATAATATTACATTTTATTGTTTTTTCCTCTAAAAATAATCTTGCTGGTATTATGATCAATGGAAGGGAAAAATTAACACAGTAAGTGAAAGGGAAATGTATTATAATTTAGAAGCTTCAATTTTTAACCAATTATTAGCATATATAGTTCCCTTTTATGTTACTGTGTTAACAGGTCACCTTTTAAAATTACTAACCGATTATGGCTTTTATTTTTAAAAGAAAAATACATTTGTTCTACCGTAGGCCTTAGTAACTCAAAAATACTGTTGTGATTTTTTTTTTTTTTTTTGGTTTTGTCTTCGATATGGCTAAACCGTGAAGATAAATTAACTCCTAAAAGTCCTGGTGTGTGGAGGTATTGGTTATTGTGATTACCACCGGGTCCACTTTTTTTCACTTTGAATGCATTACCCCCTTACCCTCGCCTCACACAAACCTGTCCCTTTTCCTAGGTTCTTTATTTCATACCATCATTTTGTCATCTTCTCAAGTTCTCAGCCTCAAACCCCCAATATCTGATTTCTCATTTTCTTTTGCTCTTAAAATGTAGTTGGAGATCCTGATGATTCTGACTAAAATATCTCTTAGACTGCCCTAGTTTTATTACCTTGTCTAGATCACTATTTCTCAAAGACATATAATGGACTGACCCCTTTCACAGAAAAAAAAAAAACTGAAAATTGAATTCTTCAATACTGTGTCTCCTAAGAAATACTGACTTAAGAAGATCAGTCGCATCTTGTGAACATCTCTCATTTGAGTACCGTTAGCACAAAAGAAAAGTTTTGCCTTCATAACTGATAAAATATATTCTTAGGTTATCTTTCAAATAAGGATACAAAATGAAAGCATTTATATAGAACATGTGGGCCCTGAGAATACATTCCCAGAGTTCAGTTGGAGAAAATGGGTCTGGACCATTGCCATAGCATACTAAACAATCTCCCGTCTCTAAGAACCAGTGTTGTTCTGATCTATTTAGGATTTTGCTTCCAGATAATAATTTTAAACCATGTGTCTTCCCACGTCACTCTTCTGCTCAAAGCATTTAGTGACTTCTTATTTCCCCCAAAAGGAGTCACAAGCTCATTAGCCTGGCAGTCAAGGTCTTTTATGACTTGGTCTAAGACTTCCTTTCTCTTCCTGTGTGCCAACCAGGCCGTACTCTCCTCGTTTCTAACCATACCCTCGCCTGTCCTTCTTCCCTGACTTTCCACACACTTCACTTAGCATCTGCTTCCTGTCTCCAAATGTCTATAAAGCTACTATTTATATGAGTCAATGTCCAACTCTAAGATAGTGTCCTTCATAAAATACTTTTCTTCTATTATTGGGCTGGGATGAGGCCCCGGCATCCAATTTTGTAGAAGTCCCCTGGGAGATTCTAATGTGTTGCTAGAATTGAAAACCAGTTCCCTAGATCAGGGGAGTCAAAGTATGATCCTCAGACCAGCAGCATCAGTATCATTTGCAAACTTGTTAAAAAAATCTCCTGGGTGGGCCCAGCAGTGTGTGTTGGGACAGGCCTTCCGGGTGATTTTCATCAACTCACACTCAAATTTCAGAGTCACTGCCTGAGGCTAAATGAATGTCAGATTTCCCTTCCAGTCTTCCATTTTAATACTTCATTTTACTTTATGGCTATTGTAGAATTCAGTTCTTCTTCCTGATGATACAGTTACTGTGTACAGATTCCTTATCTTCTTTATTCTGTTGTAAGCTCTTTTGAGATGAGGGTTAAGTTTATCTTACTGTTTCCCATTGTGTTTATCAAAGTATTTTGCATAGGAAGCTCTCCGTGAGTATATGTTTAGTTGCATTAAATTATCTAGCTATAACTAACAGAGAGAAGCAGGGGACGAGGCATAGCTTTCACATGCCTGTGGATCTTTTTTTTAAACAGAAATATATGCTCATATATAACAGGTACATGAAAAGATGTTTAAGATACTTTGTTAAGAAAAACAGCCTGTGTGCATTAATTGCATGCTATCCTCTTCACATAAGAAAACATTTTAATGTATCTTTCCTGAAGAAAGCAGTTTTAAAAGTACAGACTCCTCCGTACAAAGTGTGTGCCTTTGTCAGCAATTACCAGCTATATATCCTTCTTGATGCATATTAGATTTCCTTTGCACAGGAAGACAATTATCTTCCTCTTTACTCCCAGTAATGCCTTCTCTTCCTGCTGATTTCTTGAATGAGGGTGTTAATTTCTCCCTTAATTTTTCCTGTTACTTGTAACCACAAAGACTCAGAGATTGCTTTTGAACAATCTGCTCTTGGTCTTCCGAGCCAAAGGCTGACATTGACCATTTCTTTAAAGGAGCTCTTAATGTCCGCCTTAAAAAAAAATAGCCCTCAGGTGTTGCTAGTTCCTCACAGCCCCAGAGCCTTTCTAACACTTTCACTGAAAACCGTTTCATTCTGGATGTTACTTTACTAATTAGACATCAGAAAAGGCCTTACAACAAGCAAACGTAAGGAAATAAGAAATCACTAAATGCTTTGAGTGGAAGAGTGACATGGTAAGACACATGGTTTAAAATTATTATCTGGAAGCAAACATACAAAGGCCTTACAACAAACAAACATAAATAGGCTAATATTTTATTGGAAAGCATTGTTTAGATTACAAGTTTCAGAAACCAAACTCAAACTGGCATAAACAAAATAATGGATTGGCTTATTTAACAGGTACGTCCAGGGGATATGGCTGCTTCAGGCACAGCTGGATCCAGGGCTATGCGTCTTCAAGATACTCTTTCTCTCCCTGTCTCTTCTTGGTACTCCTTTCCTCTGTGGGCTTCATTTTCAGGCAGACTTGTTTCACATTTGGGTAAAGATGGTCACTACAGACCAGTGTTGCATTCAAAGAAGAAGAGAAGGTGCCCCCTCCATCCCTCCCACCCCCAACAACTAAAGGTTCCAGCAAAGGACCTGGTCTTATTAGCCAGACCTGAGTCATGTGCCTGTTCGTAGGTGGGCTTAGCATCACAGAAGAACAATGGGCTGTCACAAAAAGCACAGGGTGGGGGCTTCCCTGGTGGCGCAGTGGTTGAGAGTCCGCCTGCCGATGCAGGGGACGAGGGTTCGTGCCCCGATCCGGGGGGAATCCCACATGCCGCGAGCCCGTGAGCGCGTCCAGAGCCTGTGCTCCACAACGGGAGAGGCCGCGGCAGTGAGAGGCCCGCGTACCGCAAAAAAAAAAAAAAAACACAGGGTAAGAGTACTGGACAAGCTGAAATAATGGATTCCACTTCAGTTACAGAGGTTTCTTCAGAACAGCAAAGAATAGGTGGAAATAATTTGCTACTTAAAAGAAAATATAATGTAGCCATAATACCTACCAATTTTTAAGAACATGTTAGAAGTCAGTAACAATACTAGGTAAGTTATCTGGATTATTTAATAAGCCAGTGAATTCCATATTATCATTTCCATTTTAAAGAGAAGTTACACAAGTTTACCCAGATAAGAAATGGTGAAACCAGGATTTAAATCAAAGACGTTTTTCTCTTTAAAGTCCATAAGTTTTGTACTATATTTGGCCATCTCACTGAATGGAGTGAACATTATACACTACAAACCAGTTTTCTGTTACGAAGGTTTGGTGTCAGATATTATCAAATGCCTCCAATTGCTCTGATTCTGTACCATTTCTTCACTGAATGTTCATGAGGTTTCCATTCTTGTGAGAACGGGCAAGACAAAAAAATGAGCAAATCAATCCATAAACAACATATTACAGATAGTGAAAAGTGCAATGAAGAAAATCTAAAACTAGTTTCTATAGTAAGAGGTTGGTCATTTAGAGCAGGTGGTTAGGAAGGACTTAAATATTAGGTGGTATTTCTTTTTCTTTTTTTTTTTTGGTCATGTAGCGTGGCATGCAGGACCTTAGTTCCCCGACCAGGGATCGAACCCGTGCCCCCTGCACTGGAAGCGAGGAGTCTTAACCACTGGACCACCAGGGAAGTCCCTTAGGTGGTATTTGAAAGGAACCTGAATCACAGCGAGATGGCCTTGCCAGAGTATGGGGGAAGATCTTTCCCAAAGCAGAGAATTGACGCATACAGGTCATGGCAATAGCTTATCATGTGTGAGGAAGACAGAGGTGGCCAGGGTGATCCTAGCACATTGAGAAGGATGCTAGGTGTTGAGAGAAATGTGTAGGGGTCTGATTATGTAGGGCTGTAGGCCATTGTGGAGGTTCGGATTTTATTGTAAGGAAAGAAGCCATTGGAACGGATTTTATTGAATTCCTGCTGTCCAATTATATCTCATGCATCTGTTGCAAATAAAAATTCAACTGGTTGAAGTCTTCAGAAAGCAGTAGTGAAGCATGCCGAGGCCAGCTGGCTGTTCTGAGAGTTTCTCCTCCAGTCTCCAGGGGAATTCAGATGAGGTTGTGCACCTGGGGGACTCTTTGCCACGTGCGTCAGAGCCCTGACACTGGTTGCCTGCAGACACCCTGGGTTAGTTGTTACCCCCAGTGAACAGGATCGAGCCAGCAGAAATGTCTTACAGCTGTTTCTAAAATATATCCTCCTGTGTCAAGTCAGGTAAAGTTCTTGATAGATTTCCTTCAGACTCTTAAGAAGTCCAGCATGTAAATGTCTAACTCAGAAATTCTAACCAAGGAATTCTGGAGGAGGGGCATTCTTATTCCCTACCTTCACCATCCTCATGCTATTTTATTCTCTCTTTTCTAACTGAGGCTTTCCTTTGTATTTCCTCTGTCCATGAGCCATCATCCCCATTAGCCTCATTTTTTCCTACCTTACGTAAATGTAATTTATCATTACCAAACCCTTTCATTTTAATGTATCCTATTTATTGGCAGAAGGCATCACTGCATGGTGACTAATGAGATAAATGTAAATGTGAATAATATTCCTCATATTAAAGTACTCCTTTCAGTTCGAGGGGTCTAGCTTAGCTTTTTACACATATTATTTTCAGTATAAAGTCAACGTTAAAAAGAAAAATCAAAAGGAAACAAGTTGTATAATTAGTTACTGAGACTTTATTATTTTGGTAAAGCTTCATACTGAATTTTTTTTTTTAATAAATCTATTTATTTATTTATTTAGTTTTGGCTGTGTTGGGTCTTTGTTTCTGTGTGTGGGCTTTCTCTAGTTGCGGCGAGCGGGGGCCACTCTTCATTGCGGTGCGCGGGCCTGTCACTGTTGCAGCCTCTCTTGTTGTGGAGCACAAGCTCCAGACGCGCAGGCTCAGTAGTTGTGGCTCACGGGCATGTGGGATCTTCCCAGACCAGGGCTCGAACCCGTGTCCCCTGCTTTGGCAGGCAGATTCTCAACCACTGCGCCACCAGGGAAGCCCATACTGAATTTTTTAGGGCTTATGATTTGGGATATCTAAATGTAAATTCATCATCTTTACAGAAAGCAGACAAATAAATTATTCAAAGCATATATTCCCTTAAGATGTGCCTTTTTTGATAAAGAATGGCACATTTTCTTTAAAGAAAGTTTCAAAAAGCCAAAATATATTTTATGTAACAAATAGAAAGAAGATAGACATTTTATTTATGTTAACAAGAAATGCTACACAAATATCAATCTCAGAGTCATATATTTGAACAATTTTTTCAACTGAGAATTGTCTGGCCAGAAATATGTATGTGTTTTGGCCATTCCCGTGATAGCACCTCTGTGAAATGTGTCACTTCTCTCTACCTCTGGAGGGAAAAAAAGTGAGTATGTTCTCCTGGCATGAGACAGATATGAAGAATGGCATGGACTTACTACCATTTCATGTCTTTACAACTATCAACCAGCATAAGAAAGTCAAGAACAGCAGGACATCAGCCTTTCAATCCAATCTGCAGTCCTAGGCACGTTCCCAAGCAAAACTTGGGTCCCCTTGCCTAATCCAAAGTAAAGCCAATCCACTGACACTGGGTTGTGGTCAAGGAGAATCAAGGAGAGTTCAGCATTTTATGCAGGCACCAAGCAAGGAGTCCAGGCAGCTAATGCTCAAAAGGCCCGAACTCCCCGATGGCTTTCACAGACAGGTTTTTTAAAGGTAGGGTGAGGGAGAGGCTTGCAGGGTGTGTGATCAGTTCATGGACATTCTTCTGATTGGTTGGTGGTGAGGTAATTGGGAGTCGACATCATCAACCTTCTGGTTCCAACCTGTCTGGGGTCTGGTGCTTGTGCTTGTGGTCAGCATACAGTGAAGTTCTTCCAGCTGGTGGGGGTTTCAGTATCTGCAAAACAGCTTAAGGATATGGTTCAGAGTATTCTCTGTAGCTCTTGAGGAGGAGCTAAAGACACTTGACTTTATTTAATGGCTAAACAATTTTTATTTTGTCTTGCTTGGCTGTTTTCCTTTGTTTCTGCATTTTCTCACTTCTCTGATTAAATTTATTCTTTGGAACTTGGGGAAGGCCTTGGAGGCCTTTTCTACAAGCAAGAGGCAGATGGAGGACATGGTTGGGGGCAGGAGTCTGTCCCCCAAAGGCCCTATAGGGTCCTGCTCTGTTACAGGTACATCCTCCATCCCATCTCTTTCTTCCGTCAGAGTCTTCAATTCATAACACGCTTTCCTGTTCCTTGTTTTGATAGCAAACAGTATACCCACGTTTGAAACAGAAAATTTTGCTTCTGTTGACGAGGAGCTGTGGAAGCTACCTTAAATCAACAAGAGTATGAACTTAGTAAAATCTGAGAGAGAGCAAGAGAGACAGAGAGAAGATCAATTAAAATACAGATAATACCTTTGTCCTTCAATTGTTTCTCTTTATAAAGGTGCAGATTTTAGAGTTATTCTTTTTTAATTAATTGGAAACATTCCAGATGCATAGTTATCTCCTCTAGAGCAGTTTTATATTTGCTTTCCATCCTATCTTTCAGCCGAATTTCATTTTTTATACCTTAAGATACAACCACATTTCTGTTTCTCGAAGACTAGCTGTAAACTAAATATGTATATTCAATTTATTTCTGCTTTCAGATTAGGAGTATGGAGTTTTCAGAGTTGTACTTTTTTTTTTTTTAACGTGGGAAGTGATTCTTCAATAGAAGGAGAAAACAACTAAATCCACAAAGAATTTGAATTTGTTTACAATGCTTAAAAGTGTACAAGGTTTCTTTCCTATATCTGACATATATAAAGGATCTATATTTACAAAATAGAATTATACTTCAGTGTCATATTCTTGCACAATATAAAATTAAAGGAATTGCTGGATACTTGTATTTGACAAACCCTTCACCCCCACCAAGTATCAGGGACATGAATGAATTATTTGAGGAAGTGACTCTTTCTCTGAAAGAGAGGTTGGAGTTACAGTGTTTAAGGGAGAGGGGATGGGAGATAAAGTTGTGGGGAAGCGGGTATTTTCCAGCAGAGAGAATAGTATGTATGAAAATCCTAAAGTGGGGAGGAGAAAGATGAAGTGTTCCAGAGGCTGGAATTCAGGAGAAAGAGGGGCATGAAGCAAATATAGGAACAGAATCAATATGCCCTCGTTTACCATCAGCTCTTCCTCAGCTTCTTTCAACCCAGTTCATTCAGGACACACTCCAGCCCTATTTCCTTGTGCCGAAAGAGTATAATTATTTAGGACACATCTCAAAATTGTCTTCCTGTAGGAAGCCTTCAGGTATAGCCTCATCTGGAATTACTTGGGTTTCTTCCTTAAACCTCTTTGAAAGCCTCTTTGTTTTCATTTGTTTGATTTTGACTTGTGGGCTATTTACCTGCCTATGTATATATGAGGGCAGCCAGGTCCTAGTTCCCCACAGTGTTTGGTACATAGTAAGTACCATAAAAATAGTTGAATTTAATTGGAAATCAGATTAATTGCAATGTATTGGTCTTCTTTGGGTGGGGTATTTTATTGAATTTATTCCAGTATCCAGTCTGCTTCATTTTCTATTCAGAAGATTCTGGGCCATTTGAATGGTACAGATGCTGACTCTGTTGGAGACCTCTTCCGAGAAAATTCATCAGCATAGCCAAGGTTCATACATTTCACATGAGACAAGATCAGGCAAAGCTGAAATTATAGTGGCACTTTTGAGAGCAACATATCTCTTCTTTATTTGAAAAATGCTATAATTCCATTAAACGTTGCCACCATTACTTTCTGAAAATATGATATAGTTGCCTATGTATTTATGCATATAATCTCATTTAATTATCTGAACTGTACTTATTTCTGTCTGAATTCAAACTAATCCGTTTGCCCTTGAGAAGTTGTAATTATGTCTAATATTTTACTTTTACATTAAAGGAATTTTTAATTCAATTTTTAAGATAAGGGCAACAAAAGAGATTAGAATGACTTAACTCTGAGTTTTCACATTTTTGTGATAAGTCCACTGTGATGATGTTTATCAAGGATGAATAGATTTTCTGGCTGACAAATAGAAGCAAGTAAAATCGTCTTCAATAAGAAACATTTGAAGAGAATTATCTCTCTGCAAGCTAAGGAAAGCTATTGTTTTCACCAAAGCAAAGGGAAGATCAAAGTACCTTGTGTTCCGAATTTCCCAAAGGATAAATTAGAGGTGGAAGTATCAAAGAGAAAATAAGCACACCCTGAAGAATCAGTTAGAGAAATACACTCTGAGGAAAAATGGTCCGTGCTTATGGAAGCAAGACTGATTCTTATTTTTAACTCTGCTGACTTTTCTAGCTGATCATGAGGACAGTCAGTCTTTAAAAAATATATTCAAAGCATCCTAGTCAAGCTCTTTTAGTGAATATTTTTCCTATTGCTTTTGTTCGGTTCCTTTTTGCTGACATTTCAAACTTCTTTGGTTTGGTGGATGGACCATGGAAAGTGAGTGAATCACAAATTATCCTTTCAAAACTTTACCCCTTCACCAGTCAGGAAATTTAGCCTGGGTCCAGAGCTTTTGAGAGAAAAGACATAATTGTAACATAGAAGAAATTAATATGAATTTATTGAAAATCATAATTTATGTGAAGAGTAAGAGCCTTATGTTTGTAAATTAGCTGTCTAGTTATATAGACCACCCAACTTCAACTGAGGGCAAAGTTCTATCTTACATAGGTTCAAGTTTGTGAAGTTCTGTCGGTCATTCAGGAAGAAAATCAAACACATCTTTGCTTGGCTTCTGGTAATTTCAGCCACAAGGACTTCAGTTTCCATTGCTTTAACCAATTCCTTCCCATCTTTCTTGGTACACCTCAAAATCCATCCTCCCTGAGAGGGCTTCCCACCTCCCTAAGGCTAGTCTTTTTTCCTTATTTTCCCTTTTTAGACATCTGTTATAATATTTACCACATTATGCTTTATATTCTTTTTATATGTATCTGTTTCTCCTTTTCACCTTGTCTTTCTCTTTTTGGTTTACCCGTTGCTGATAAGGTAGCTATTAATAGGTGATTAATGAATGCTTGTATCTGTAGATGATTTGGGGCAAACCAGAACACAGCACATCAACAGTAGTGGGGTCCTGACTGACCTCATGATGATTTCCAACAGAATGTCTGGTGAATGGTGTGGGCTCTGATGTCAGTATTGAATGGGTTTGGAAATATTCCCTATGTCTCAGCAGTATTTATTGTGCACCTGTATGCAATTGCAGAAATGTGTACAGTATTGGGGATACAGAGATGAGTTAGACAACATGACCTTGTGAATCTGAAAGGTAAGGAAGAGTTGATGTGGTGAACAGGTAATTTTGAAATTCTCTGCTAACCATCATGGTGGTTACAGGATGCCCAGGGAACGTAGAAGGGGATCACTTAGGAGAGACCGAGGATGGGGGAGTTCAGACAGATGACTGCTGGCGGGCCAGATGCAGGACAGGAGACAGGCTGTTTCAGTGGGAGGGAGTGATAAGAGCAAAGGCATTGCAGAACCGTGACAGGTGAGGACAGGCAGAAAGGACGCAGGAGGGGGGTGGGCAGGCGCAGGCCACGGGGGACCTCAGATGCCCGCCGGCTGAGGAGCTTAGGCTGAAGCCTTGTAAGTGACACTATTCACTTGTGAGTTCTCAGCGGCGAGGGAGCAACACATTTTTAACTGAGCAGCCTTGGGGATACCACTGAGGACCAGTTAGGGGTGAGGACAAGACTAGAGTCAGAAAGACTAGGAAGCTTTTAAAATAGTTCAGGCAAGTGATAATAAAAACCCTATGCAGATAGAAATGGAGATGGAGAAGAAGGCATAGATTTTAGAAATATATGAGAACTAGGGGAAAAATATCTTCTCCACTAAATGCATGGTATGTTGAGAGGGAGACACAGACATACAGGTTTGGGTGCCTGGATTATTCTCTGATATCGTGAGGAAACAAGAGGAGAAGCTCCTTTGGGGTTGTAGTGCAAGATACTGAATCGAATTGGATTTGAGATGTGAGACTGACATCCAAGAGTCTCGGTCCAGTAGGCTGGAGTCATTCACATAGAGATCAGACGTAGCTAAAGCCAAAATAAGGCATGAAACTTCCCGGGTGGTAACACCTCACATACAGAGAGGGTCGGTGAATTGCTCAAATGCAGGCATCCGGCAGTGGTGACACCAAGCCTCTCAAACTAGCTACTTCCAGCTCCACAGCACTCACTTTTTTTTTTTTTTTAACATCTGTATTGGAGTATAATTGCTTTACAATGGTGTGTTAGTTTCTGCTGTATAACAAAGTGAATCAGCTATACATATACATACATCCCCATATCCCCTCCCTCTTGCGCCTCCCTCCCACCCTCCCTATCCCACCCCTCTAGGTGGTCACAAAGCACCAAGCTGATCTCCCTGTCACAACACTCACTTTTATTACAGCACTCCACTACTTCTCTGAAGTAGGGAATGATCCCAGTATTAATGTGTTTGGCTTGGGGAAGTGATTTAATGCAACTTTAATCACTTACAATAAAAGCGTTAAGTACAACACAAATGTGTAAAACCTTTGAAGAAAATGGGAATTTCAAAGGACAAGGAAGAATTCTGATTTGTTGTTTCTGAAAAGGGGTAGTTTCATAGCTGTAGAACTAGAAAAGAAGCTATGACCAAAGACCAGAGTAGAAGTAAAAGGGGCTGAAATAGTTGGAGTCTTATTGTTACTTGGAAATGAAAGAAATTATGTCTGGAGTCTGACTGTGAATCAAACTCACTAATGTATTTCTTTTTGCCCTCATAATGAAGGCACCTCATAGGATATTACACGTTGTCAGGGAAGGGGAATTCACGTGCATAAATTTTAAATGTCATCAGCATGCATTATCAGCCATGGTCTTTGCATCAAATCCCAAAATAAAGTATTGAAATATATACTAAGTAATATTAGATATAATAATATAATTTAATTATATAATAATGACACACTATAATTAAATATAAAATATTTTAGTAGAATAAAAGTGAACTCAATAGGATATTTTCTTTTAAGCCTAGTCAATATTGACATGTTCATCATGCAAAATTAAAAACCTATAGTTCTGTTCCATTCATAGCATATTTCATACAATTGTGTACACATTAATAAGTTAAAAGCTTCTTAGAGGTGCTTCCATTGATATAAACTTTGAACTTCATCTTGATACTTGAGAAATCAGTGAAGTCAGATGTAACACCAGACACATTCAGAAAACACAGAAAAAAAATGAACAAATCCCTTCCTAGTCTAAAGGAGAAGCATTTTTAGTAGATCTAATGTGATGCTCATTGCATTTCTTATGAGCTAAGTAAGAGAAAACAGAAATATGCTTAATAGACCAAGTTACATTTAGGTCAAGGGAAAATTTTTTTTTCAGTTGGTTTACAATTTGTACAGTGATATAAATGCGAAAAACCAGAAGGTTAATGATCTGGAATTGCCTGCTGCAGTAATATACTAGAGGAGGGAAAGTTGGTCACACTTGGATTCCAGTCCCCACTCTTGCATTGACTAGTGGTCTGACTTGGGGCAATTTCTCAATATCTGAGCCTTGATTTCCTTATTTGTCCAGTGGAGCTAAGTGATGCCTCATAGGCTGACAGGAGTGTTAGCTGAGAGGAGGTTTGTACAGTCCTCAGTATTTGCCTAGCATAAGGGGTAGCTGATCACAAAGACTTGTACCTGAAGGTGAGCTTCATGGATGGTGGATTTTGTGGGTTTCCTGCAGAGCAACTTACTTGGAGAATAAAATTAGTATCAAGGGCTTCCCAGGGTACTCAGTGTTGGAGCAGGTGACCTCACTGCCCAGTGGGGAAGACAGAGGGAATCTACATAAAATAACTCTTCAAGATGGAGCTGGAAGAGTTTTATTTGTACACAGAGATACTCCTGAAAGCAACCTAGATGCTTCATTCAATTTCACACCAGAAAAACTATAAAAGAGGCAATTGTGAAAAACTATCCAGAAGGATGTACAGCCCCAGCTATGCTTCCAGGCCTGGATTTAGCCCAAAGACAGAAACGGTGATTGCCCAACTGCTATGAGCAAAGCAGAAGAAGGCTTCCACATACCTCCAATGACAGTATTAGAAGCAATAACTTTTTATACAATTTGTAATTAAAAGCTAAATGGAAGGTATCACATTCAGCTCTGTTCTACACTACCTCGAATGCTCCCAGATTCTTTGGGCAATTAGTAAAGTATTGCCATTGAGGTCATTTTTGTTATTTTGCAAAATCAAAATTAAAGTTATGAGAGAAATAGTGATTTCCCCATATTCAACATCTTTATGTATACTTTGAACAAACACTGCATATACCAATATTGAAAGTTTTAAATGTGAGAAATGAGTAGTTTCTTGTTTGGTAACTAATCTAGGTTGGGATGGCAGCCTAGCTTACAGGGGAAAATGCGCCTCTAAACTCTTTCAATGCTTGTTTTAATAACCCGTAACCCTCCTAATAGAAGAAAACCAGTCTCACAGAGATATATATTCACAGGAAGGGAAGATTTAAACACAATTTCTTAACAAAAATAAAATGAAATTGTATTGTCATCCATAAATTATGGATAAATTCTACCAATTTGATTTCTCTCATATAGTTAATTATATTAAACCATCAATTTTTAAAATTCTGATTGACAAAGTGACAGTAGAGATAAGTTGTAAATAAAAACAAATGTTTATGTTTGATTTCAGTTTTTATACCCTTTTGGTTTATGGTTGACAAACTAACCTTCAGATATCACTTATCGCCCTGTAGCCCTCCTGTGCGTGTCTCTTCTGCAGCTCACGCCACGTATGACTTACTGGACTGATCAATTTCCTATTCAATAACAAAAGTACTGTTAATTATTTGCATGTTGAGGCAATATAAATTGTTATGCAATTTCTGAATTCTTGGGAACAAGTTCTTTACTTAAGTCTGAGAACCACATTTTGAGAGGTACTAAGCTAGACCACATAGGCTAGAATTTAAAGTAAACAATTGCTGGTGAGAGATGTCGCTTTGGTCTTTGATATATGTGTGCGTGTTCCCTAAACAGAGGTGGCAATTGGAAGGTGAACTGAGAGCAGATTCTGAAGCGGGGAGAGCAAGCTTGTCTCACGTCTGGGTGAAGAAATGTCTTTGAAAACCACATAGGGAACAGGGCTGCCTATAGTAGAAACGCAGATGTGGGAAGAGCCAACATTAGGAATCGCTGTTTTCCCACACAGAAAGGCTTCTGGAGTCGGGTTTTTCAGACTTTCACCAGGGAAGAAAGACAGATTCTCACCACCCCTCGTGTGTGCTAGAGTGCAAGCTTCCTGAGGGAAGGAGCTTTGTCTCTGCTCATTGCCGCATTCCTAAAACAGAACATGGCTTTATACCTAAATAGTTGCTTAAAGAGTATTGAAGTAATTGAGTGAAAGTATTAGAACACGCCCTCATATCCATAGTGTAGGGTTAGTATTTCTTATTATTCTCAAGTCCCTGTTGCTGAATGCTACAAGGATTTCAGGAAGGTTAGACAGATTTACAGTGTTTTATCAACAGTCAGGACAATGGAAGAATCTTGTAAGTCTTACATCATTTGCCTCGTCATTTATATCTACAACAACATAGCGGAATCCATGATAAATAAAGGGTGAGGCACCCTCTCCCTCCCTCTCCTTCTTCCTCCCCCCTTCCTTCCCTGTCGTCCGCCCCCCACCCCCCCCCCCGCCCCGTGTCTGTCCCTCTCTTCTCTATCACCTCCTCCCCCCCTTGTTCCTTCTTTACCTTTTCATTCACTCATTCATTCATTCAACTGTTGTTTAGATCTGCTGAGTCATCACCCAACTGCCATTTCTCATGCCTTCGCCTCTCTGGAGGGAATTAAGAAGCTTTGCAGAGACTTAAGTTCCACGATCTAAATGGACAACTTCTATTCTCACTCCTAAATTTTCCTTATGCCTTAAAGACCCTTCATTCCCTTTGCCTAGTACCTATTTTTCTTTTAACATCTTTATTGGGGTATAATTGCTTTACAATGGTGTGTTAGTTTCTGCTTTATAACAAAGTGAATCAGCTATACATATACATATGTTCCCATATCTCTTCCCTCTTGCACCTCCCTCCCTCCCACCCTCCCTATCCCACCCCTGTAGGTGGTCACAAAGCACCGAGCTGATCTCCCTGTGCTATGCGGCTGCTTCCCACTAGCTATCTACCTTACGTTTGGTAGTGTATATATGTCCATGCCTCTCTTTCACTTTGTCACAGCTTACCCTACCCCCTCCCCATATCCTCAAGTCTGTTCTCTAGTAGGTCTGTGTCTTTATTCCCATCTTGCCCCTAGGTTCTTCATGACCTTTTTTTTTTTTTTCCCTTAGATTCCATACATATGTGTTAGCGTGCGGTATTTCTGTTTCTCTTTCTGACTTACTTCACTGTTTGTCCTAATGTGTTCACTGATGTGCTTTTCTAACACTCTGCTAATAACCCTTTTTAGATCACTCATCACGCTGGATTTTAATTACCTATTTATCGTCCTCGCTCTCAAACATAAATTCTTTGCAGGTAAACACTGTCTTTTTTTCACCTTTTATCCCAGTGCCTGGTACTGTGCCTGGCTTGTAAAGTATTTATTTATTGAACACATAAGTAAACACACAAATCTGGAGCTTAGAGATGCACAGATCTGAGTCCCTGAGAGGAAAAAAAGATGACCCAGGAGAGGGTTCAGAGGGAGAATAGTGAGGTGAGGCAGAATCAGATGCTGAAGGGGCAGGTCAGGAAGAGGAGCCCATGGAAGAGGCAGAAAGGCAAGGTTAAGTGTGTGGGAACCAACAAGGCACCAGCCCAATGTCAAAAGACTTAGCGGATAGAGAATGTGAAGGAGTGGGTGATCAAGAGTGCGTCTGTAAGAAGAGATTCAGAAAATAACACCTGGAAAATGTCCACTGGATTTGGCATTAATAGGGAGAACGGCGTGAGCAGTGTGATGGGTGGAGATCTGACTGCGGTCAGCTAAGGGGAGTGGTTCAGAGGTTTGGAAGGAGAATTACCGAGGTAGACTTTTTTGGGAGAAATTTGGACTGGAAGAGGAAGGACGTTATTGGACAGTGTCTAAAAGATACATGGATAGATGAAGACGTACTTACTTTTTTATTAACTTTTTATTTAATATTGGAGTAGACTTGATCAACAATGTTGTGTGAGTTTCAGGTGTACCGCAAAGTGATTCAGTTATACATATACATGCATCTATTCTTTTTCAAATTCTTTTCCCATTTAGGTTGTTACATAATATTGAGCAGCGTTCCCTGTGCTATATAGTAGGTCCTTGTTTGTTATCCTTTTTAAATATAGCAGTGTGTACATGTCAATCCCAAACTCCCTAACTATACCTCCCCTCCACTTCTCCCCCCGGTGACCATAAGTTCGTTCTCTAAGTCTGTGAGTCTGTTTCTGTTTTGTAAATAAGTTCATTTGTATCATTTATTTTTATTTTTATTTTTTATTTTTTTTTTAGACTCCGCATAGAAGCAGTATCATACAATATTTCTCTTTCTCTGTCTGACTTACTTCACTCAGTTTACATTTTTATTAGAATGCACTTGATCAAACTTACAGTTCTTTGCAGGAGGACTCAGTAGTGGACGACTTGATTTCTTGTCTATCCGTGCCGATTTTCACTTTTCCTTAATGATTCATTTAACAAGTATTTACTGAGCAACTGCTTTGGCTCAGGCAATATTCTAGGTGCTAGGCATACAGTGGTAACATGGTGTAGCCCCTGCCCTCACAGAGATCATGTTCAATTCCAAATAGTTCTTTAAAACTTACCTGTGATCTGTTTGCTCATCTGAGGAATGAAATTACAAAGAAGAAGTCCCAAGGGACCTTCAATTTCTTAATGTATTCTCACTTACCATACTCACTATTTCTAAATTCTGCTAATGACATCTTTCAGATGTCTGTATGTCAGTATTTCTAGTCATATTACAATTTCCCAGGCCTTCCTTCTGAAGCAGATGTGTGCAGTTTTTTACAAGATGAGACTCATTTTTGAATTGTCTGCCTTAATATCTTAGAAGACAGTGATAGTTCCACACTGCTTCAGCAGATCTTAATTAAACACTTTCAGAGTTCAAAATAGGGCAGTGACCCGGTTTGTCTTTTTCAGACAGTTAATATTTTTCCATTTTAAGTAAGGTTCATAAGCAAAATAGTGAGAGTGTATGTTTGCTTTGTGATGGGGAAAATTTACTATGCTTGGCAATATTTTTCTTGACCAACAGCTATTTGTGATAGATGATTTCTAATACTTTTGGACACAGATTCTCTCTTGAAAGAAGACACTTTCTTCTTGGAAATGGTTTAGACCTGTTATTCAGCAGGAATTTTAGGAAAGTTAATTATTCGTTTATTTATTCAACCAAAATGTATTGAATACTCACAGTGTGCGTGGCACTGTGTAAGGTGATAAAGTAATAAAGGTACACTGTACATTGTCTCTGTCTACAAGGTGCTTATAGTTTAGTGGGGGAAAGAAACATGTAAACAAAGCCTTTCAGATCACAACAATAGGTACTGATGTGTAGGGATGCAGTAGCTGCTGGGGTCCATGGAAGAGCCACTGACTCTGAAGATCCTTAGGAAGTTTGAGAGAGATGGTGTTGTTAAAGATGGGTCTTAAAGAATGAATAATACTGGGGTAGTGACAGCAGCAAGATGGTAGTTTAGTAGTTTCCAATGCTCCTCCCCTCACAAAAACATCAATTTGAACAACTATCTGTTAATAAAAATGACTTCATAAGAGCTAAGGATTCTAGGTGAAGGATTACAGCGCCTGAATGGAGCACATAAATAAGAAAGGATGCATTGAAGAGGATAGCAGAGGCCATTTCACAGTATCCCCATCACCCCTCCCTCAAGTCTGGCCATCCCAGTGTGGAGAGAGGCACCCTCCCCCTGGGGGAAGGAGAGTGACGTGAGCACCCATCTTCCCTGTGGACCCCAGCACCAGTCTAGCCCCCATGGCCCCAGGATCCAGGTGGGCTCCTGCAGACCCAAGTACCAGGCTGGTCCCTGTAGACCCAAACACCAAGCCTGTCCACTTGCTGACCCAGGCACGAGACCTGCCTGCCTACAGATTCCACCAGATGGCTCCAGCAGAATTTCTGTGGGGACTGACTGGTGAAAAGCTTTTCCTGCTGAAGCCAGTCAGTAAAGACTGGAAGAGTTGCCTCTTACTTCCAGTGCATAGACACCAACACAAGAGCACAAGGATCATGAATAATCAAGGAAACATGTCATCACCAAAGGAAAAAAAAGCTTCAATAACTGACTCTAAAAAAATGGAGATCTATAAACCTCCTGACAAAGAATTCAGAAGGATTCTCAAAGAAATACAGTGAAATATAAGAAAACACAGACAACTAAATTAGGAAAACAGTGAAGGAACAAAATGAGATGTCCAACAAAGGAATAGAAACCATTTAAAAAACCCAAACAAATATCCTGAAGTTGAGGAATACAATGACTGAACTGCAGAATTTAATAGAGAACTTCAACAACAAATTCAACCAAGAAGAAGAGAAAAATCAGTGAACTTGAAGACAGGATACTTGAAATTATCCAGTCAGAGGAACAAAAAGAAAAAATAAAGGGAAACAGTGAAGAAAGCTTACATGAATTATGGGATACCATTAAGAGAAACAACCTACATATTACTGGAGCCCCAGAAAGAGAAGAGAGGACGAAAGGGGCAGGATGGTTTTTTAAAGAAATAATAGCTGATAACTTCTCAAATCTGGGTAGGAATTTGGACATCCAAGTTCATGAATTTGTAGGTCTCCAAAAAGTTTCAACCCAGGAAGTTCTTCTCCAAGACACATTATAATAAAATTGTCTAAACTCAAAGACGAAGAAAGAATTTTTAAAACAGCAAAGGAAAAAAATTGCTCAGATACAAGAGAACCCCCATGAGGCTATCAGCAGATTTCTTAGCAGAAACCTTATGGCCAGGACAGAGCGAGATGAACCTGGAGGACATTATGCTCCATGAAATAAGCCAGACAGAGAAAAACAAATACTGTATAATATCACTTATATGTGGAATCTGGAAAAACAGAAGAAGAAGAAGAAGAAGTTGAACTCAGAGAAACAGAGTAGAATAGGGAGGTGGGGGAAATAGGACGATGTTGGTCAGAGGGTACAGATTTCCAGTTATGTAGGATGAATGAGTCTAGAGAGCTTATGTACCGGCATGTTGTCTATACTTGATGATACTGTATTGAACCCTGGAAGCATGCTAAGAGAGTAGAATCCAGGAAATTTTACATACACAAAAAATGGTAACTGTGTGAGGTAATGATATGCTAATGAGCTTGACTCTAGTACTCATTGCATTATGTGTTTCAGATCATCTTATTCTGTACCTTAAATATATACAATTTTTATTTAAAAAATTTAAAAATGTTAAGTAATGAATAAAAATGATGATAATGATTGCTAATACTGAGTAATTTGCTATGTGTCAAGTATTGTACTAAGGGCCTTGGATTTTGCCACTTAAAGGAAATCACAGCTTTTTATAGGTTCTAGTGTAAAAGTATAATAGCCAAGAGTTAGGCATTTAACATCTAAATGTGATAGTACTTAATCATGTTTATTTTTGTCTTTTCTTATTTAGAACTGAACAAGAATTTTGCTGTATCATTTCTGCTAGTCATTTATAGGTAAAACAGCATTCCTGTGAGTCTTGCAAGAGACCTTATGAATATTTTTCTCTTAATCATAGTTGTCTTTCACCAAGGAGGGAATATTGAAATGCCCTTCCTCCCTTGTTTTTTTTTTTTTTTTTTTTTTTTTTAATGGTACGCGGGCCTCTCACTGTTGTGGCCTCTCCCACCGCGGAGCACAGGCTCCGGACGCACAGGCTCAGCGGCCATGGCTCACAGGCCCAGCCGCTCCGTGGCATGTGGGATCTTCCCAGACCGGGGCACAAACCCGTGTCCCCTGCATCGGCAGGCGGACTCTCAACCACTGGGCCACCAGGGAAGCCCCTCCCTATTTTTAAGTTCTGATGATTGTTAAATCCTTTAAGTATTGTGCTTCAGTGTTAATTGAGATGTAGCCTAATATTTATAAACTTAAGAAGAACCCTTCCTACAAAGAGTTCTTTTTCAAATGTGCATAATAATTTTATCTATTTTAAAAATTAACATATTTAATATATTTCTTTTTCTCTATTAGGTCGCACATATATTTAGTTGCTTGACAGTGTGGAAACCCCAATTCCTTTATAGCTCTCATAAAATAAAACTCAATTCAGTTCAGTACTACATCAAGTATTAGTTGCAGGCTATGAGTCAGGCACTGTCTTGGGTATGGGATCACAAAATTTTTAAAAATGGGGCCAGATAGGGTCAGGGGATAAAGAGGTACAAACTATCATGTATAAAATAAATAAGCTACAAGGATATATTGTACAACACAGGGAATATAGCCAATATTTTATAATAACTCTAAATGGAATATAACCTTTAAAAATTGTCAATCACTGTGTTGTACACCTGTAACATATAATATTGTACATCCACTATATCACAATTTAAAAACAGCATGAACATTAAAAAAATTGATCCTTACTCAGAAAAAAGGGGTCTTGGACTTCCCTGGTGGCGCAGTGGTTAAGAATCCGCCTGCCAGTGCAGGGGACACAAGTTCGGGCCCTGGTCTGGGAAGATCCCACATGCCGCGGAGCAATTAAGCCTGTGCACCACAACTACTGAGCCTGCGCTCTAGAGCCCGAGAGCCACAACTACGGAAGCCCACGCACCTAGAGCCTGTGCTCTGCAACAAGAGAAGCCACCTCAATGAGAAGCCCGCACACCGCAACGAAGAGTAGCCCCTGCTCGCCACAACTAGAGAAAGCCCGCGCACAGCAATGAAGACCCAACGCAGCCAAAAATAAATAAATAAATAAATTTTTATTTAAAAAAAAGCAAACCACCTAGAAGGGTGGGGTAGGGAGGGTGGGAGGGAGATGCAAGAGGGAGGGGATATGGGGATTATATGTATACATATAGCTGATTCACTTTGTTATACAGCAGAAACTAACACAACATTGTAAAGCAATTCTACTCCAGTAAAAATGTTAAAAGAAAAAAGGGTCTCTGCCCACTGAGAGTATACAGTTTAGCAGAGTGCACAGAATGAGTGCAACTTGGTGTCATACAGTGAGATAAATTTGTTTCAGTGGGGAGGTTCTCAAGAAGATGTCATATTTGAGCAGGGTGTTGCAGGATCAGTGGAATTTTGCCAAGCAGAGGAGGTGAGAGGCCATTCCAGGCAGAGAGAGTAACACGAGAGAAGGTGGAGAGATTTTCATGTGGATGGTATGTTAAGAGGACTCGAACTTGAACATGGCAGGCTGAAGAGGTGAGAGATGGGACGGGAAGTTTGTTGCTGAATTGTTAAGAGAGGCCTTGAATACCCCAGGTGTAGACTTTGGGTGCTGGGAGAATTTGAAGGTCTTTAAGCAAGTTAATGAAATGCTCATATCTGTGCTTTATAAAGGTAATTTTGAAGGCCGACTGGAGTCAAGTAAGGAATACACAGAAAGATGTGCAGAAGGCACTGACCTGTCAACTTCTTGTCAGTTGAGCCATTTATAAGACTTTTATGAGTTTAAACCTAAAAAAGCATCCTTTAATATGGGCATGCCACACTTTCTGGAAACATAATTGTTATTAAATTAAATAGAATTAGTTTAAAAATAGAAATATTCCTTGACTTTATGGTTTTTCCTGGGTGTAATGAGATTTTTAAAAATATAATTAAACTTTATTCTTGGGAAGGATTTCCTATTTTTAAGGATTTGCTTTTTCTGTCCATTTTCACGAAGATTGTGTTCTGTAATGGCTGGGCCTGGTGTTGCCATTGGGAAATCTGTTTATATGCAGAATTTTAACAGTAGATGGTGCCTATGGTGGTATGTACGTGTTGCAGGTGCAGGAAAGGAATATCACCCTAGAGGACTCATGAAAAGAGCAAAATTCCTCGTGGAGTAAAGGAGAGTTTGGGAAGCAGAGAAAAGGATTTTAATCCAGTCAACTCACTGAGTGAAGGTTGTCAAAAAGGAGAAGAGTGGGGCTTCCCTGGTGGCGCAGTTGTTGGGAGTCTGCCTGCCGATGCAGGGGACACGGGTACGTGCCCCGGTCCGGGAAGATCCCACATGCCGCGGAGCAGCTGGGCCCGTGAGCCATGGCCGCTGAGCCTGCGCGTCCGGAGCCTGTGCTCCGCAACGGGAGAGGCCACAACAGTGAGAGGCCCGCGTACCGCAAAAAAAAAAAAAAGGAGAAGAGTGAAATTGGGTTATCAACAGCAGTAGGGAGGAGTGGGGTACGTCTCCACTGTCTCTGACACCATAATTCTGTTTTCGGTGCCTATGAGAAATCTCAGAGGAATTTTTTTTTTTTATATAATGTGAGAAAGTCTTGCTCTCTGTGGTCACACATGTTGTCTTGTTAACCTTCCAGGAATTTTTTTTCCCTGACACTCAAGTAGAAATGGAGCTCTTAACTGATAACAGGCAGTTTTGTAACAACACCTGTAACCCTAGGTGCTCTGTTTTTGACAAGCCAAAAGACAAATTTATCCAAGCAAATCCAAGTCTATCTCATTATTCAGAGTTTCTCTTCATGTAACTTTAAATAAAGCCTAGTCCAGAGAAGTCAGGCTAATGTTTATGGACACAGAAGGTGGGTGGGATGAAGGGACAAATCAACATTCTCCTACGTACTTACTCATCATGTATTCTTTGCCCATATGTAGGCACAGGTTGAACCTGTCCGGTGATTCTCCTTTATACAAAAGATTGGTGTATCTTAATGAGATTTTCTGTGGAATTTTTTTTTTCCTAACTTAAGTGCTATGATAGTCAAATGCAGTTTAACAGTAATACTCAATGAAACAGTCACACCTATAGTCGACTGCTGTACCACTGTAATAATGGCATATATAACCATGTCTATGGTTAATGTCCATAATTGACCATTGTCATAGCTCCTTTTTGAAATGCAGAGTAAACGCTAAAATCCCAAAGCTACCTGATACAGTTTAGAATATTTAGGAGTAGGACATGATATTAGGAGAAGTATATATGAGTCTGGCTAAGTGAGAAATTTCCATAAATTATTATAAATATAGAGATGATCTCATAAGCAATGATCTGGAGAAGAAACAAGAATATAGTAGAGACCTGAGCTGAATACTATAGTTTGTTCCTCCTTATTTATAAAACACCAGGGGCTCTTATGCCTTAATCACCTATCTTAGAAATTGGATATCCTCCAGCATGCCCAGAAAAAGCAAAAAGAAGTGCCAAATGAGATTGCCAAATGCCAATCACTTTTGTCATTGATTTAACCTCTGAGTATCTCCTATGACAAAATTAATATGTTTAAATTTTATATCAGGTCAGGCTGTTGTGTGGTCTCTCTTTATGTAAAAGCCTGACCATTCCTGGAGCATCAGCCTGACCCTATAGAGCTATGACCCTAATTCTTTACTTGTTGGAGAAATCATTTTCCTAATTCTTGTTAGTATCAATACATTAACTTGCATAGCTCTCCGTAAACTAATCTCGATGTTCTCCAAACTCATTTTCTTTCTCTCCTGGCAAACATCGATTCCCTATGTCCATTGCCATGGTCTTGTTACGAATGCTGAACTAGTCTTTTCATTTCTAGGGTCTCTTGCAGCTCTAATTTCCCTAAATTGTCATATCTTATGGGTCATGTACTTCTTTCCATTTATTCTTACTTTTTTACGGGTAGCAAAGTTTTTACTGTGCAGTGCTTCTCTACTGCTTAACAAATTCATTACGATCCCTTAGTTTGGTATTTAATTTCCTCACAATATGGATCCAGTCCACTTACCCAGCACTTTCTCTCCCTGCCTTACATGAACCTGCTCTTTGGCCAGCCTGGCTCCATCCATTGCTCTTTCTGTTCTGTTGTTTATGGCGTTTCCTCCACTTGAAATGCTGTTTTCCCATGTTGACCTGTCCCATCCATCCGTCAAAATCCAACTCAGGTACCATATGCTTATGTGGCCTTCCTTCTTCCTCATGTGGGTGTATCGCAATAACTTTATGGACCTTTTAAGGTACCTATCACTTTTTGCCCTGCATTCTAGATACCTGTGTATTTGCCTTTGCGGCTAGATTGTATGAGATATTTTCCCAAGATTTGTTCCATTGTAGTTACTATTTAATTTGGATACATCTATACCACTATTTATTGTAACATGACATTATCACCTCTTTCATTGGTATTTTATTCTATAGGGACTAAATGGAAAATGTCATAATATATCCATTTTATATGGCAGGGTTCATTTACAAGTTGTGACAACAAAGCCTGATGTATGCCTGCATGAAAGGAAACTTACTGTTCCTCCTACATAATAAAGTAGCAGGAGTGCTTTCAAAATGGTCTTAATAAGATTTGCTGTATTGAGACAGAGAACCATGACTTCATTCTTACTAACCTCAGAAACATAATAAACCACAGTCAGTTTTGGCCTTAATCCAGTTTTACCATTAACTCTCTTGTAAATTTTGATTAAGGGGTATTGCAGGACTTTTGTAATTAAGGGAACTGCATTAGAAATTTATTCCCTGTGAGAATTTATTTGTCATATTCTGAAAAATACTGAAGTCCTATGAATGCTTGTAAACCTTAGGGATGGTAAAATACATGGCTGAACAACCATTTTTCTGAGGGGGGAGTACCCAAAACTAGTTGAAGGCTCAAGTCCAAATTTTTGTTTTGTTTTTGTTTTTGTTGTTTTTGTTTTTGCGGTACGCAGGCCTCTCACTGTTGTGGCCTCTTCCGTTGCGGAGCACGGGCTCCGGACGCGCAGGCTCAGTGGCCATGGCTCACGGGACCAGCCGCTCCGCGGCATGTGGGATCTTCCCGGACCGGGGCACGAACCCATGTCCCCTGCATTGGCAGGCGGACTCTTAACCACTGCACCAGCAGGGAAGCACTAATTTTTATTTTAACAAATAATTGATTGAATTAAAATATTTATTGGGTGTGTAAATTTCACAGGAGTCACAAAGAAGCTGTTTTTCATGGTTCTATTCTCTAGATGTCATCAGCCCATAGATATACTTTATAATAATCTGTTGCTTTCTATAATCATGGATTAACAAATATTAACTACTTGCACAAGTCTGGATCAGCCAATATATTTAACTCTGAACTTGTTAGGCTTTTATCTTCTAAAAGTATTTTGAATGGTGCAGTTATATCATTAGATGCTTTTTCTATTTTAGTTTTGCTCTATAGCAGCTTAGAAAAGACAAGATTCTTTCTGAATAAGGGTTTAACTTGATGTGAGCATTTATACATTTTAAATCTATAAAAATTTTTAATTTTAGTTTTCTGTTGGCTCGCTTCATCAAATATGTTTTTTTTTCTTTAAAGATTTTGTCCCAAGGAAAATTTGAAGATTTCTTCCAAGTCAGTTTAAGTGACTATAGCGGGATTAGATCAACATGATCATGCTCTAAACGGGCTGAATCAGTGACAACTTTTTTTTTTCAAAGGAACATCTCTTTCAGAAAGCAGGAAGAGGGCTCAGTGTGGCCTGCTGTAGTGGTAGGTTTCTAGAGTGACGTTTTCCTCAGGTGGTGTTGGTGGTATGGACTGCTTTTACAGAATATATTTCTTCCCAATCTATTCAAGGTATAGAAGAACTGCAGCTTTTACAACCAGTGCACCTGATTAAGCCGTTTAACTGACACTCTCCTTTTCTTTAACCTAAAAGCGTTCTTTTCTTTTTAGACTTGAACTCTGTACACTGATGGAATTATGTATATTCCAAATATCTACTTTAATTTTCATTTTTTACATGTATCATAAAATATTCTAGATGACCTCAGGGGAAAGCAGAAGGTTTTGGCCTTATTTTACTCCTGGCTATGGATAAAAATGTTCCCAGAGTCCCCTCCTACTGTGCACACATGAATAGTGATTGTCTATTGCATGAGTCCTATTTGCTCACCACAGTACTGAGCACTTCATATGCACTGATTCATCTTCAACATTATGCTACCTATATATTAGACAATTTTACTATCCATTGTAAAAATGAGGGACTTGAGGCCACATGAGGCTAAATAATTTGTCCATGGACTTGCATACTCTTTTTAACCACATTACTTTCTCTACCAAGCACACTTGAGGAAAAGCGTGAGGACGTCTGATCGGTATTCTCTCTGTGGGTTCCAGCTGTGAAGCATCCTCTCTGTTCCAAGCATATAGCAATGCTAGACAAAAGATGAAAACAGAAAATGCAAGAGTCGCAGCTGAGCTCATAATTTATCATCTCAGTGGCCCACAAATGGAGCGGGAATTCAAGTGCTGATTTGTAAGCTGTGTTGAGGCCTCTGGCCTCCTGGGCTCTGCAGGTGGACAAGGGGCCGGTACAACTTGTGCAGGGAAATGAGAAATTAAAGTCATCCTACACTAGGTGGAGATCCAGAGCGAGCCTCACTCTGAAACCAGGTTGTAGAGAAGGGCCCCTCTACTTCTGAGCAAGGATGCAAACTCCGGACTCTATCACTTTTGTAGACGTTAAGATGGCAAGAGAAAGACAACACGGCTGTTAAACTAAGAACTGAACCAAATCACTTGCTGGTTCAGTGACGTGACTGGTAATAATTCAGATGTCTGGACAATGTAATACTCAAATCACCAATGTGAAACTGATTACCGATGGGTAATTCTGGGCACAAAATGAGCACAGGATCATTTGTAAGAAAAAGATGATGAGAGATATTGGATGGAGCTGTTTCAAAGCACTAAATAAAACTGAACAGGGCTTCCCTGGTGGCGCAGTGCTTGAGAGTCCGCCTGCCGATGCAGGGGACACGGGTTCATGCCCCGGTCCGGGAGGATCCCATGTGCCGCGGAGCGGCTGAGCCTGTGAGCCGTGGCCGCTGAGCCTGCACGTCCAGAGTCTGTGCTCCGCAACGGGAGAGGCCACAACAGTGAGAGGCCCGCGTACCGCAAAAAAAAAAAAAAAAAAAAAAAGAAGAAAAAAAACTGAACAGAACATCTTCCATACTCCAATAAAGATGTTAAAAAAACAATCCTCCCACTTCAAATGAGCTTGCAAAACAAAACTCCAAAGCACATGAGGTAGCCTAAAGCTACAAAAGGGCCAAGGAAAATGACCATTGAAATAAATTTGACCCAAAGAAATGAAAATATTGAGACACCATGGCAAAGTGTATTTTGGATGCTCAAAGTATAAACAAAGGATCGCCATTCATGAAGAAGGTAGAAAATCCTGCGATAAAAATAGTCAATTATGGGCTTCCCTGGTGGTGCAGTGATTGAGAGTCCGCCTGCCGATGCAGGGGACACGGGTTCGTGCCCCGGTCCGGGAAGATCCCACATGCCGCGGAGCAGCTGGGCCCGTGAGCCATGGCCGCTGAGCCTGCGCGTCCGGGGCCTGTGCTCCGCAACGGGAGAGGCCACAGCAGGGAGAGGCCCGCGTACCGCAAAAAAAAAAAAAAAGTCATTTATTTACAAATATTTATTAAGATCAAACCATGTTCTACACTCTGTTATAGGTGCTAGAGATGCAGCAATGAGCATAAGTAAATCAAATCCATATCCGCATAGAGAGTTTACATTCTTGTGGGGAGTTTTACCTTTTAGTTACAGAAATGAAATAAGAACAGGCAGAAATCTTGGAAATGAAAAAGGTAGTCATTGAAATAAAATTCCCAGTAGAAAGGATAAACTCTAGATTGGCAAAGACAGGGTTTTTTCATTTGGAAAATATTATTTAGGAAATCAACAAAATTGCAGTAATGGGAAAATAAGATCTTAAAAGAAAGTGTATGTGTGTTTATGAGTGTGTGTGTGTGTGAGAGAGAGAGAGAGAGAAAATGGATGAGATTATGGGGAAAGATGATACCTGAGATTATTTTAGAATTGAAGACAAGACTCCTTAAATTGAAAGTACAATCTAAGGACCTATCTGGATAAATAAAAATAAATCATCACCTAAACACTTTGTGGTAAAACTTTAGAACATTGAGGATAAAAACAAAATCTTAACCTATCAGAAAATATAGACTAGCCCCCAAACAAAGACAACTTAATTGAGAGCAGACACCAAGAGCAGTATTGCGGGGAAAAATTCACTGTCAATCTAGATTCTAGAAATTTTATGCCAGAGTATACCACTGACAGACACGGATCAAAAATATTAATTGAATAATGAACTTGAAAAACTGAATATTCTTGAGGAAGTAAGTGTAGAAAGAAAGTCTGGATTTTAAAAAAATAAAGAGGAATAGAAACTTCTAAATGTCATCAAATTTAACTCTTGCTATAAAAAGTAGTAACAAATTTCTATGTTAAATAAAAAAGGTGAGACTTGGGAATTCCCTGGCGGTCCAGTAGTTAGGATTCCGAGCTTTCACCGCTGAGGGCGCAGGTTCAATCCCTAGTCAGGGAACTAAGATCCCACAAGCCATGAGGCACAGCCAAAAAAAAAAAACAAATGTGACTGCACGAAAGTAAGCAATATGAGAAGGCTATAAAAGAAGAAGAAATCCAGATGGATGACAAATATGTGCAAATTGAAAATTACAACACCAAAGGTTGAAATTCTAATGCCATCAACGTGAACAAGGATATGGAACAATGATCACACCTGTTCCTTGGTGCCTCCACTTGGGCCAACTGTGTGGGTGACCTTGTAAAGCATGGAAGTGACAAATGCCAGCTTCTGGGTGGTGTTAACCCTGGGAGGGGAGAGTCTGGAACAATGGGAGTAGACAAGTGTGATACAAGGGATCACCTGTATCTATAAGGTTTCATTCCTTTAAAAGGGGAAGCAAGGGCTTCCCTGGTGGTGCAGTGGTTGAGAGTCCGCCTGCTGATGCAGGGGACGCGGGTTCGTGCCCCGGTCCGGGAGGATCCCACATGCCGCGGAGCTGCTGGGCCTGTGAGCCATGGCCGCTGAGCCTGCGTGTCTGGAGCCTGTGCTCCGCAACGGGAGAGGCCACAACAGTGAGAGGCCCGTGTACCAAAAAAAAAAAAAAGTGGGGGGGAAGCAAAAGTGCAAAATACTAATTTGATAAAGCATGGAGGTGAGTACATCGGTTTTCATAGCATCAGCCTAAATACGTACCTGTATAATTGAAGTGAAAAGACAGAACTTTCAGGAGACCCTGAATTGTTATGCACAGCAGTAAAATTTATAAAATACCCTGCCTTCTGGTAATGAGGGCCTTTAGTTAAAACCCAACTCTATCAGGGCCTATCAGGCCATACAGAGTCTACCCCCTCTGGCTTCTGTAAGTTGCTCATTTATTCCAGTAGCTTCAACCTCATTGCGTGTTTCTGTACTTCTCACAATTCAAGCTCATTTCCTCTCCTCTTAACAGCAAGCCTCTTAGATTGTTGTTATCTCCTTCTGAGACTGGGGAAGATCTAGAACATTTTAAGATGTATCAAATCCCTTTGATTTTCCTCTCAGTCCAGTACTCTTAGTAGCTGCTGGTGCAGCCATCTGAGTGGAACTATATTTTCATGGCACGTGATGGATGTTCCACTTTGCAGTGGTACCTGTCATGGTAACCCAATTGTCATGAGCCGGGCACTGCCTGGGTTTGCTGTAGTCCCCAGGCTCCTGTCAGCATTATATGCTCAGGAGAGGTAGGTAGCTCTGGGATTCAGGCTGAGGGAATAATTCATCCCTGCTGTGGACTCTTCTTCGCCACATCTTTCTACCAAGCACAGTTGAGGAAAGGCATAGGGACATCTGATCAAGGTATCTCTGTGGATTCCAGGTTTGAGGCACCACCTCTGTTTCAAGATGCTACATGGAAATCTCCTAGGAGTTCAAAACGCTTTGGATGCTGAACTGTTGTCAAATTTCTGTTGTAGTTTGAATTTGTGTTTGAGAGATGAACAGACGTTCTCGGTGAGAATGTACATAATTTACATTTTGGAAGTTAGAAGAAGTTAAAGCTTTCCTAATTTAAAGTGTGAATTTTGATTAATCCATGCTACTTTAGCTTAAAAAGACAAAAAAACAAGCTGCACTACTGCTGTCTACTTCTAGTAATTGGAATAGCTGTGTGTGTGTGTGTGTGTGTGTGTGTGTGTGTGTGTGTGTGTCTCTAGTGGGACTCAAAATACCAGTGTTGGGCATGAAGTTCTCCCTCACTGATTGACTGATTATGCCCATTGCTACTCATGCATTGGTTAATGATCCACCAATAGTTTGAGGTCCTAAAAGTTGCTCTGAAACACCAGTCTAATGAGTTTTATTTCAATATCTAGTCTGACAATCATTCTAATATTATTTTGGTATATCAGTGTTAAGTGTTGACAGCTTTTAAATAATTTCACTTCATTAAAAACATACTCGCTTAAATATAACTTAAATGTCCTGTCTTCATGGGTCATTCTCTTACAATTTCTGTTTAGTATTGAGCCAATAGCTAAACGAACTCAGCAATGATTCTTTGGAAATCACATCTAATTATTACAGGCCACTAGGATTCCACTTAGTGTATTAAAATAGTTGTTGGCGTATTGCATCCTCGTGACAAAACAGAGCCAGTGTATCTTCAAAGAGGGTTTAACTTCCAATCTGAGCATAGCTTAGTGGCTGAAGGAATCCAACTGAGCAGTCTGTTTAAAATTTGTGTTTTGAGTATCATTTTCGGCATCGGACATTTGCACAGTAAGTGAAAACTGGATGTTTTTAGAAAATACCTTTTTTTCAACTTTTATAATATTAATTACTGTAACTACCAACGAGCACTTATTCTGTACTATCCTAAGCATTTTATTAGCGCCGACTTCATCTTCTTGGTCACCTTGTGAAGTAGAAACTAATGTGATCCCCAAATTACAAAGGAGGAAATTGAGACACACACTAAGTAATCCCTCTAAAGCCATACGATAAGTAATGGAGCTGATGGTAGGTTCAATCATTTTTTTCTGAGTGGAAGACTGTTCTTTGCAGTCCCACTCATTTGTCTATTCATTTGTCTTTAAAAGGAAGTCAGTGCTGGGCTTCCCTGGTGGCGCAGTGGTTGAGAGTCCGCCTGCCGATGCAGGGGACACGGGTTCGTGCCCTGGTCCGCGAAGATCCCACATGCTGCGGAGTGGCTGGGCCCGTGAGCCATGGCCACTGAACCTGCACATCCGGAGCCTGTGCTCCGCAACGGGAGAGGCCACAACAGTGAGAGGCCCGCGTACAGCAAAAAAAAAAAAAAAAAAAAAAAAAGGAAGTCAGTGAAACTTGGAGGTCTTCATGCTTTTTAATTTTACTAACAATAAATGATCATTTATTCTTTGTATTCTTACAGGGCACTCTACTTGGACAAGTCAAATTCACCACCAAACTCCACATCCAAAGCCGCTTATGTAGATAAGGTAAAAACAGAAGATTGCATTGACTGTTGCTTTGCCATTCACCTCCCTTATTTAATTTTGCTGGTGTTCTGGGGCACTGTGTAATTTATAAACATCGTGGTCTCTGATCCTGTTATCTCCGTGATGAAATATTTTAGACTGTTCACCGTAACTTATAACAAGTGTGAATTACATCCCATCTAACAGGATTTCTTTCTACTAAACATGTTGAACCTTATGGGCATCTTTTTTTTCTGCAGCTCATGAGGCCTCTCAACGTTTTGGATGAACTGTATCGACTGGTAGCCTCGTTTATCAGATCCAAGCGCACAGCTGCCTGTGCGAACACGGCTTGCAGCGCCTCCGGTGTCGGGCTGCTGTCGGTGTCCTCGGAGCTGTGCAGTAGGCTGGGGGCCTGCCACGTCATCATGTGCAACAGCGGCGTGCATCGGTACGTGACTTCCCGCCTTACCTGCGTCTTTTTTTTTTTTTTTTTTTTTTCAGTACGCGGGCCTCTCACTGTTGTGGCCCCTCCCGCCGCGGAGCACAGGCCCCAGACGCGCAGGCCCAGCGGCCACGGCCCACGGGCCCAGCCGCTCCGCAGCACGCGGGACCCTCCCGGACCGGGGCACGAACCCGCGCCGCCTGCATCAGCAGGCGGACTCCCAACCACTGCGCCACCAGGGAAGCCCTTGCCTGCATCTTTGCCTGCATCTTTGCTATACCTTATTACATTCGGAGGTTCTTGTTTATTACATTTAGCTCCATGAAATTATAGCTGGAAACATTGAAAGGGCTCAGATATATTTGGAATAAGACTTTAGAAATCAGATAATTCTTGCACAGTAATTTCTGGCTTTGGTTCTTCTATTTTCAGTGACTGTTTATTCATACAAATGAATGCAGTCCCACATTTATATCACTGTGGCCTAGAATCTTATCACCCTTGTACTTATATTAAGATTTATGTTTTAGGTACAAAATTTTGCATCTGTTTTATTCGCTCTAGGAACTTAACTTGGTAGGGGCTGGTGACTAGCAAAACAAAACTTTTTCTTCAGTGGTTTGGATCCCTGTTACCCAGCTGTGGTGAGCTAGATGCTGCCTTGGAGTTACTACTGTCTTCCTACTCCTGGAAAAATCATACTCCAGGAGCCCACACAATATGCTCTTCCTGAAAATGTAAGGAGAAGTCTTAGATAGGTCCTCTTCAGCTGGTCTGTCTTAAGCAGTAGTGCTGTGTCTGGGAAAGCTGTGGTAGGTGCATAAATTCCTACAGCTACATCAGACGCAAATGTGAGGGGAGAACCCCGAGTCAGGTCCTTCTTCATCATCACTTGTTCCTCTTCTATCACCTCTCCATTTTCACAGCGAAAGGAAACCATGTAGGTGGAAACAAGAGGGCAGCATTTAGTCCTCATTGTAGCAGAGAATCTGCTGTCACCACTCATAGTCTCTTCTGAGTATGAGGCCGGTTAGATTTTGAGTGGATGGTGGTTATTGTTTATTCAAATTTACTTGCTAATTAACCCATGCAAAGGACTGCAGTTGGTGCTATTGGCTGGGTAACGTCATAAATGGGTGATGTTCATGTTAGAGACATAAAACATGAACACCAAACAACAAAAATCATAGTAAATAATCGTATGACAAAATAAGATGACAAAAACATAATGAAAAGTAACAAAAATAACAGATTACCTAGACTACGAAGAAAAATAAATGATCTAGGAAAGTTACAGCTAAAAAATAAGATTCGGAAGGAACATAGATCTTTGAGATGGTTAGAACTTGCCGTGGAGAAGGTAGCGTTTGAAATGGATTTTGATGGGTCAGGGTTTTAAAGAGGTAGAAAGAGGGAGAAAGTTCAAATCAGCAGGTTCTCATCTGTGACATTCCATTCGACTTGATGTGCCTGAATTCTAGTTTACGAGTCCTACGCAGCATGTCCTTGCTTATGAAGTGTGACAAGACCTTATTTCTCTAGAAGGAGAATTAAAGTTTTGTGGGTGATACAATATACAGAGTTTTCTGCTTTATTTTAATGGCTGTGTACTTTGTGCTCTATTGCAAGCTTACTAAGAGCTTAATTGAAATATCATCTGTAACTAAATGAGTAAAATATTATTTCATCATTTTTTTTACTAGCAGAGAAATGCTCTCTCCCTCTGATCAGTCATATTCATTCATTCTGTTCCCATTCATTCATTCATTCATTTATTATTCAGTCACTCAGTGAATATGCGTTGAGCACTGTTTATGTGCCAGCACTGTTCTAGTTGCTAGGATAAAGCACTGAAAAAAAACCCTCCCTTCTCTCATATAATGTAAACCATGTTGGGGTGAAACAGATGATCAAGTAAACAAATAAATGAGTAATACAGTAGGTGGAATAAATACAGAAAAGAACAGAAGTCAGAGAGGTAAAAACGGACAAGATGGGATGAAGGGCGGGCACCTTCCATGGAGGAAATTTCATTAGAGACCTGTGTGAAATGAAGGAGTGAGTTATGCATATATCTCAGAGAAAGAGCGTTCCATCTAGGGAGCAGAGTACAAATGTGGGAGGCCGAGTGGGGACCAGCATGATGTGCTCAAGGACCAGCACAGCGGCCACTGTGGCCTCGGCAAAGTGTCATCCCCTTGATTAATGTTCTTATCCTACTCTGGTGCAAGATCATAGTTATCTGAGGACTGTGACAACCAAGGGACACTCCAGGCTTCCAACTACAAGCATACGCTCTTATCTCCACATGAATTTACTGGAAGTTAATGCAGTTAAATTTGCCATTTAATGGAATTCCCTGGCAGTCCAGTAGTACTCTGTGCTTCCAGTGCAGGGAGCCTGGGTTCGATCCCTGGTCGGGGAACTAAGATCTCGAAAGCCACACAGTGAGACCAAAAAAAAAAAATTCTTTTTTAATTGCCATTTAATCCTAGAACCGTGACCAACTTGTCCAAATTATTCTCTGAGGTACCCCATGAACAATTTTAGAATTTAACTACTGATGGGTAGGAGAAACAGATCGATGTTCCACAACCATTTTATAATTGCTGTATTCATTGATTGGTGTGTTGGAATCACAAATAACATTGAAATTTCAAAGTATTTTGACTTTTTCCATTTCTACAGTTCAAAATAAATATGGCTTTAGTTAGTTCATTTCAGAGACATTTACTGAGGTGTAGGCACAAACTCCCCATGACAGATGCCGAAATTAAGGTTAAAACTATTTGAAAATAGTACGGTTTTATTTTTCTATTATGCAGAATAAAATAGGAGTTTAACATTATCTTTAGTCTTTCAGGGAAGGCTATACTTAGATTTTTCATGGTGATAAAATGTGTGCTAATTTATATTGGAATCAGAAATCTCACATAAGAACGTTCCTAAAACAATTCTTTAGTAATTATCATTCAGACAGCTAGAAAGGAACCCGAGTAGATCCACATTTACACTAAACACTGAACGTGGAGGTTTACCCTCAGGTTCTGGCAAAGGGGAGAAGTTGATAATATGAATCAGAATTAATACTACACACACTCTTTTACCATTTGCTTCTGAAATTAAGATGAGAAATGGTTAACAATATGGTATCCACATTAGATAATCAGCTTCCTGCCTTTTCTGATTGTATTCACCAAAAAAGGGAATCTAACATTTTTTCAAGTATAGAGTTCTATGGCTTATGTTTGACATTAAAGAGAAGAATGTGATTTTTCAGAATGAAAAGGCAGATTTAATTAGCATTAATGTTTAGACGTTTTAATGCCAACCTGAATTAGATGGCAGGGTGGCATACAATAGTGAATGCAAGATTAGGAGGAATAGGATTCAGGATGAATTATTAAAATCTTTTCAGAGCGTTTAGCCCAGCTTTGTGTATTAAATTCTCTTTCCTGGGGCAGTGTTTTATGTGCATTACAATTCTGCTGATGAACTTTCCTGCACACACTTTCCTCAGTCACTTACTTACATTAAATATCTCCATTGCTATTAAATAGTGAAAGAAGATTGTCTTTTTTTAAGTTCAGGATTTTTGCCTTTTAAACAGTATACATGATATTAAAAGGTAGTTTCATAAATGGAAATTTTCCAAAATTTCCTGTCCTGACCTGCCTTCTTTCATTTTCATTTTGAATCATCTCTTGCACCTTCTATCAAACAACATACATCTGATCATAGTTTTATTAGTATAGTTTAATAATCTGCTTTACGTTCATAGTATCTATTTACCTATCTACCTGTCTATCATCTATCTAAAACGTCCGCACAGACTTTCCCGTGATCACTTTTATTTGCTACATAATATTCTAGCCACTTGATACACCGCAGTTTACTAAACTATTAATTTAGTGGTTTATCTTCTTTCTCTACTGCCCTTAATGCAGAGAGACATCTTTATGTAGCTGTTCAGATTTCAATTTTATTTTCCACTAAGCTAAAAGTAAACAAAAATATCCTCCAGATACAATGAGTGTGTCAAAGAGCTTAATAACCCTTTGGTTAATATATTATTATTTAAGTTCCCAAAAGGATTGTCCTTGTAAAAACCCAACAGAAGGTTACATAGTTGTTTGCCATCTTTACCTTGTCTTCAGAGGGTGTTAGAACCCATTTACCTATTGTGCTTCTCTACTGGGTGTACAACGATATTGTATTTCCTCAGTGCTTTAATTTATACTTCTTTGATTAGCAAATACAAACATTTGAATATCTTTTGAATTTTCTTTCCCACAAAGAGTCATGCTTTATATTGTCCATATATCTGCCTTTTAGGCAAAATTATTTTTTGCCAGTTTGAAAGCTTGTAAAGTATTGAATCAGCACTGTGGCTTTTAACGTTCTCTTTTGTTCCATGCAGTTATTTGCTGCAGACCCACAAGCATGCTACATGGGTTCTAAATTTCCCTTTTATTTCCTACTGCAGCATCCTTCCACTCACTGCGGTATTTCATTTTGTTTTGCTTCTTTATTCCCATCCCTGCCTAATAGCCAACTGTTTTCCTTTAACTGTTATGAATCAGCATACCACAAATGTTGTAAAGCCTAAGCATGAGTCCTATCACATCCGAAAACAGAGACGCCATATTCCTCGCACTACATTTGCTTCTGCTTCCTTCACCAGTGGAAACAGTAGGTGGACATTTCCAGAGGCTACCTGAAAGGTTATGTCAAGAAAATTTCTAGTGAGGGCAAGGAATCTGGAATCACAGTGTTTCCCTTTAAGGACCTGTTCCAGGGACTTTTTGTACACGTACTCTTTGTACCTGTTAATAATGGATTTTCAGCAGTGTCGGAGTCCTGGGATGGTCCTGCAGGAAGGTGGGGTGATTTGAACACAGGCCTCATGTCTGACTCACCTGTGACGTCTTAGTACCAAAACCTTGGAGATCTGTACACATAAATTCCCTTTTATCTTTATGTTTTGTTGTGAGGATGAATCTCTTCCAGGAAACAAGGCCCTGCCTTAGCTAACATACTTGGTGTTCAGTCATCAGTGAGGGATGTGAACAGCAGCGTCAGGAGGGGCTCACTGTGTCAGGTGTTCACCAGCACCTGTAACAGCAGCATCGTAATCACGTTGTTTTGAACCCCACACAGGTGTGAGGAGGAAACAGTCTGTGGCAAGGTCAGCCTGTTCTCATTATTAAAAAGCATAATGATGATGAGCATCAAGTTGGCTGCCATCTATGTATTCCAGCGTTAGACTGCTTTTCCTTTCGTACATTGTGGAAACTCACTTTAACATATATAAAATTTTAGGAACTAATAAACTATATAATATGAAGTTTCCAGCTTAAAAGGGTATATTTCCAAAATGCATTTCTTAGTTGGTTATTTAGAAATTGAGACATTTTTTCACATTGGACAGGACTGCAGAGGGTGGTTGAATTCTCAGAATCATCCCTGTTCCAGCAGAAACTTACAAAACCTATCATGTGACCATAGTATAGGACCCAAAGTATGATTATAAGCGTTTGTTAGAAAACTGAGATCCAGGAGTTAAAATATAAAAACAGCTCAAGGGAAATATGTATTACCAATTTGGTTAATGAAACAGTTTTCATTTCAGATGAAGCAGTGTAGTGATTCTTGGTTCATATAAGCAATTAAAAAAAACATTTTTTAGGTAACTATCAATTAACAATTTTAAAAACCACTTTTGTTTGACATTTAAGGACTCTTTCTTAGCAATATTTTATTCTGTCATCACCATGGACAAATTGACAAATAGGCCCAGATTAAGGAAATGCAGGATCTTATAAAAGTAGAGCACTCAAGGTAACCTGGCTTAGGTGATGAGAGCCCTAACAGGGCAGATGGTGAAGCTGCATCTTTCTCCACTGTGCAGCCAAGAACACATCAAGTAAGAGGAGTGGATTTACTCCGGGGATTTCCATATGTAGGTTAGACTCTAGGTATGGGAGGGCAAAAATAAATTACTGCAATAAGCAAATGTAGGTTTGAAATGTATCCATTTATTTTTCTGTCCAAAAATGACTTGGAAGATTAGCAGCAAGATTAGTGGAAATCTTGAATTTTAAATCTCCAGAAAGATGGCTAAATAGAACAAAAGAAACTGCTAACTCATGATGCCAGGATCCTGTACATTTGTAATAAGCAGTCCTAAAATTATGCTTGTATAGTCAGGAATCTGAAACACATTAGTCTAAAACACTTCTTTTATATAAAGGTAGTAGTAGCAATGACAGAGGTGGTGTTTAAAATTGTTATTCGATATGGCCGCAGTTTTGATTATTTTTCTTTAACAGTTATAATTTGATTATGATCAATGCAACCATTCTCATTTGTTTGATATCTAATAAAATCATTAATGAATGAAAACCAAAAAAAACCTCAAAAATGAAAATATAAAATTGTGTACTAATCTTTAGAAGAGAAAAAATAAGATGCTATAATAATGGGGCTCTGGGAGAAAGACAGAATATATCCTACTCATCTATAAGTATAAATCTTAATGACTCTGCCAGACTCAAAGAAGAGAGAATAGAATTGTGGTTACCAGGGGCTGGGAGAAGGGGAAAACTGGGAGACAACTGGTCAAAGGGTACAAAGTTTCAGTTATGCAAGGTGAATAATTCCGGAGATGTCACATAACAACAATGCAACTATACTTAATAATGCTGTGTTATATACTTGACATTTGCTAGGAGGGTGGATCTTTTTTTTTCTTTTGCGGTACGCGGGCCTCTCACTGCTGTGGCCTCTCCCGTTGCGGAGCACAGGCTCCAGACGCGCAGGTCCAGCGGCCATGGCTCACGGGCCCAGCCGCTCCGCGGCACGCGGGATCTTCCCGGACCGGGGCACGAACCCGCGTCCCCTGCATCGGCAGGCGGACTCCCAACTACTTTGCCACCAGGGAAGCCCTGGGAGGGTGGATCTTAAGTGTTTTCACCACCAAAAATGAAAAGAAAAACACAATGGTAACTATGTGAGGTGATGGATATGTTAATTCGCTTGATTGTGATGAAAATTTCACAATGTATATGTATACCACATCAACAGGTTGTATACTTTAAATTTATACCATATTTAATTGTCAGTTATACCTCAGTAAAGCTGGGGGGAAAAAAGAAAAGTAAACGCAGATTTTCAAATTATACTGAGTTGTAAAGTAGGCAAATAAAACTCCACGATTTATGTTAATTTAAACAAACAGATAAATAAGTTTATTCTCTTAAAATTATGGGAAGAAATCAAATATTTCAAATATAAGTTTTATTCTTTTACCTTGTTTCATTATCTTTTATAAAAGTTCTTTACCCTGAAGAGGTAGATGGCCAGATTTACATATATATTTGTTTCCTTCCTTAGATTTTTCTTTGCAATTGATATGAATCTTGATAAACTAGTGCATTAAATTATTCTATTTTAAAATGTTCGTTGTTTTCATTAGTTTACTATGAAAGAAGAATAACACAGTAATAATGAGAGTCACTTCTTATTGCAATGATTTCTAGTTCTCCCAGCCAGTAATCATGGGCCAGACATGCTTTAATTTAAGTACATATAAAGCCAGAGCTTATACATTATTACCTCCTATCATTAAGATTGGAAAATTCTAGGCACATTAAACATACCTTGATAAAATAATCTAAATACGTAATTTGGAGTGATATTTCATCTGTTTTTGCAAAACTCAATTTTATTATTATATTAGTAAAATTTAAGTATTTACATTTTTAAAATGTAGCTATTTAAAAGTGATAAATGTATTGATAGAATTGACTTTAAAAAGCGTTAAATAGGGCATGATTCTTCAAATTTTCTTTTAAAGAAACTTAAGTTATTTTTCCTAAACCTGCAAAATGATATTTAAAGCAAAGTAAAATTCCAGTCATTCTCTAGGATCTCTTCCTGAGGGCTTCAATGCTAGTGGGTTTATAAGTGCTGTAATAAATGACATAAGCCAAATTTTCTGTCCTCCTTAGGGAGGGAAGAAATATGGGTATCTCACCAATATAACTGGTTCGTTTGCCAGCACTTTCTGAACTGCCTCTTTTTCTCTGTGACCTAGAGCAGGAGAGCAGGTGGTGTGGAGGAAGTTGAAGGGAGGAAGCAGCAATTTCTGCCTCTAAGATGTTAATTTTAAATTGGCAATAGGTCATCTAACATCCTGGGGAGGAATACTGAGGAGTGAGATTTAAATCCTGTTGAGCAGGAAGGATGGAATGTAACACCTGTTATAGGTTTTAAAGCATGAATAGCGTTTACCAGGTGACGGAAATGGAGAAGGACGTTCCGTGTAAAGGAATAGTATGAAAATACAATATCGAGGTGTGAAATAGCGTACGACGGGGCTGGAGGTCACAAGAAAGAGCTGGCTGTTTCTGGGCGGTGAAATGAGAAGGAAGCAGTGAGAAGAAAGGAGCAAGAAAGACAGGAATTGGAGCATGGACGGCCCTGCCTGCTGGGTTAAGGGTTTGGGACTCCCTCCTAGAGGCCCTGGGAAGCCAATGAAAGGTTTTCAGCAAAAGAATAACATGATTAGATGTTTTAAAAAAATATTTTAAAAATAAAGATCAGTACCATGGTCTATGATGGGACAAGGATGGAGGCAGGGAGACAGCTAGGATTTTACAGGAGCACAGTGACATGATGAGATACAAAACTAAGGTATTGGCACAGAGGTTAGAAGGGAAAAGACAGATGTGAAAGGTATGAAAAGGCAGTAAACAGAACTAGATGAACTGGTGAGGAATAGAGAACAGGGGAGAGGGAGAGTTTCTGATGATTCCAGCTGGGAAAGATTGGGGGAGGGAAGATGCCACAGTGGAGGGGGGAATATGCATTTGTCTTTGAGGGGACTGGGGAGAGGGATGCTGAATTAATCTGTTACATGTTCAGTTTTAGATGCTCACAACGTACCTATATGGGATGTACTTTGATGGATTCATAGTCAGCAAGGACTAGAAGTATATATGAGTACAAATGGGTATAATAACAATAAATAATAACATATATATGTAATCTCAAGGGGTAATGGAAAAACACTGCTAGGAATTTTCTGGGAACAAACCAGGTGTTAGGAGCAGGGAAAAGGTATTCCAGGAAAAGGCACAGAAGTGTAAGCAAAGAATAATTGGCTGCCCATTGTGGAAGGTGAGAAAAAATCACCAGGGAGTGTAGAGAGAGTATTAATATTCCCTGGTTCTCCACTGCCCTGTCCTCTGTGCACCCGTGGAGCCTCAGAATAAAACACTGTAGGATCCACGAGAAAGGAGTGAAAAATATTCAAACAAATCTATTTAGTGTCTTGGATAAACAGGTCAAAGAGAAACAATTATGGTACAATGTCAAAGTATGGGGGAAACAGATGAAAATCGCATACTGGACACCCCTTAAGTATTGGTGTCATCAAAGAACCTACAAGGAGTAAGGACAGAAGTCAGAGAGCCAAGAGAAAAGATGAACTAGGGAGGGAGTGTTGAGGAACTTCGAGTAGCTGGGATAGGTACCCGACCTATTCAGTTAAATTCCAAAAACATGAAACAGAAATAAAACCAATTGGTGAAAGAGTCCAGGCTGAAGAATGTAAAATGCAGAGGAGCAGATTCAAACCTGGTGACAGTGGTAGAGTCCTACCTTACACACAGATGTTTCATATTCATACACATTTTCAGCCGAGCAAATACCTCCTCTAGCCCCTAAGTGCTCAATTACCCATCCCCAAAGGTCTTCAGTTACCTCTGTGCACACCTCAGCAATGAAACGTGTCAAAGAAAAACACACCCTAATGTGCTTGAAGAGAAGGGAAGGAGGGATGTGGAATGTTTTTGAAGCCTAGGTTTAAAGCTAGACACTGAGAACTTTCCAAGAATGTGTTGAAAGTTGCAGTAGAAAGTCCTGTTATCTTTAATGGGAATTTCATGGCTAATTCCCTGTGCAATGCTGAAAATGTGCCCCTTAAATGTGATTTATTTTTTGCCTTAAGATATATGGAGTGAACCGCGTATTCAATTTGACTCTGCTGCTGCTGCCAGGATCTCTCTCCAGCTGTTGCCCATTGCTTTTCCGTTGTGTTCAGTTGTTTTCCATGGTGCCCATCTCTGCTTGCCATCTCTTTGCTTTTTTTTTTCAAATACTCATTAACCCCTTGTCTTTCAGCTCCAGACTATGAGACATAGGAGTTAGTACAGTCATGGGAAGATTTCATCAGTACTGTCTCTTTGACAGGGGTCACATAATAATGTTGAAATTATCAAGAGACACCCGGAAGTTGTGTCTATAAAGTGTACTGGAAACTTGCCTGAACGATCACTGGCTTTTGGATTGCACCTATTGTTAGACAGCCATTCAAATTCTCCTAAAGGGAGAATGTAAATATTTAATATTTTATTATCCATGCATATGTGTCTATAAGTGAACTCTGTATTTTTGAAAACAAATAACTGTTTGCCCTTTTTTCACGTAAGAGTATTTCCGTGTTTCATTAAGAAAAGTGCCTTCTCTGTTATAGGGGAACAAGGACAGAGGTATTGGGTTTTTGAAATCCCTGCTGACTGGTGGCAATTTTCTCAAGCTTTTCATTTATCACAAACACATTGCTCAGGGTGACCAAGTTGGGCAGGACCAATAGATCAGCAGAGGTCCTTTCCATATTAATTGTGCAGACACTCTGCCTGTGTTGAGCCATAGCAGCCACTTTGGCATTGATTCCTATTTAACATACTGCCTTAGCCCTCAGATGTGTAGTTCTTCCTCCGTGTGAGGTAATAAAAGGAGGCAGGGAAAATAAAACCCTGCAACAGTAAACAATTAGTTTCTTCAATCGGGCGCTTCCTTCTAGTTGTCAGTATACTTTTCACAGTGGTGCCCTGTGCTCAGTAGTTAGAAGTAATTAGAAACCAGAGTAAATGAGATCACTGCAGGAATGAACACGCCTTACCCAGCACAGTGCATTTTATATAGAAAAATGCACATCTGTAGTAGAGAAGGAACGCAGTCTTCCTTCAGTTTATTTTTACTACGTGATTGCTTTACAATCGATAGAATTGCTCAGCAGGTTTCAAATCTAGTTTCTTTTAATCATGAACACATTTCAGTACGATGAGGTCTGCATTCGTAGTGAAGTCGTTTGGTCTGGCTGCATTAGTCTCTACCAAAACACTGCATTTAGCATGCAATGCTGAGACCAAGATTGGGACTGTTGAATTATGGATGTGGGGAGTTGGGATTCTCTAAAAGCAGTGATCTATGTGATGTGATTTTGGAGTAATGGAAAGAGCTCTGGATTTTGAATTAGAAAACTGGTTTTGAATCCTGTTACTTACTGTGTGACCATGATTCCGTCATGGTCTCTCAGAGATTTATTGGTGGAATGGGAATAATAATTTCTTTTTGCAAAAGGTGGCATGAGGATTAAGTGAGTAACATATGTGAAAACATCTACTGCAGGACCTGGCAATAGTGTACACTCAGTTGTTTCTATCTTCATCTGTGTTTCTGATGGTGAATCCATCTTCTCATTGCAGAGGTAGAAATATGAAATGCATCTGTTTAAAATGACTAGATCATACCTACTAAAATAGGGAAACCTTTTATATGTAAAGGGAAAATAAAATAAAATAGGGAAACCTTTGTATGTAAAACAAAATCACAGTGGTTGCTAAGAGAGTAGATCTTAAATGTTCTCAACCACAAAAAAGAAGTGGTAATTATGTGATGGAGGTGTTAGCTAACTAGTGGTAATCGTCTTGCACCATGTAAGTGTATCAAGTCAACATACACAACTTTAACCAACACAATGTTATATGTCAATTATACCTCAGTAAAGCTGGAGAAATCACAGTGGTGAGTCACGATAGGATGTAAGAAGAGTATGAAAAATACGAATTCACTCCTCTGACCTATAAGTAGAATACACAAAGCACTGGACCCTGTTAGAGCTTATTTTTAGAATCCTCCATTGATAGCTTGTAGACAGTTGTTCAAGAACAGCAGAACGGGATCCCCTTGAATTCAAGGACAGGAAGTCTTCTTCCCTCGTGTCAAAAATCAAGAGTATGTGTTAGAATAACGACAGGTATTTAGGACTTGGAAAGAATCCGGTGCTGGCATTCGTGCATTCATTCATTGAAGGACAGAGGAGTTATTTATGGAGCACTGCTATGGGGCATGCACTGTGCTACCCCAAACTAGGGTAGTGAGAGGTCCTTGCTCTCCCGGCAATTCTGAGGTCTTGACAAGGGGCCCACATTGGGAAGCCAGCCAGCCATACTGTGTGGCGCCAGTTTCCTTTAATATGGACAATAGGAGAAAGAGAGCCAAAGGATTGGGTTTTTCATGAAGTGACTCAAAGAAATGAACACATGTTTTTGAAACTACAGGAGAGGGGAAGCATACATGTCATTTTGACAGTGTTAAAGAATTGATTCTGCAAGGGTTCCAAACGTATTCTTCTGAACCTGGAAAATAGGTAAATGATTACATAGACCATTTTGATGAGCAAATAAGTGTTAATTAATAGAGTTAATGTAAGAATAATGAATCAGTATATTTTAATACATAATTTCCAAGCATTAACAAAACTCATCAAGAGTTGTTCATCAGAAGCCGTGGTACGAGCAGTAATTAAATCCTGAGAAAGGGAAATGCAAGTCAGTGTTCATGAAAGAAAAGCTATATACCATTTAGAAGTTGTAGGGGAATCTGTGGTTGTTCTTTTACTAAAATCTATTGTCTCTACAGTTCATTTATTACTTTGCCAAATTTATTTAATAAGTGAACACTTCTTGAACACATAGATGGCAAATGCAGAGTATAAAGAAATGAATTGTATCTTTTAGGAGTTACGTATAATACTGTTGGCATGAGTTAGGAATTCATGTCATTTCTTTTCAATAGCTGTATATTGAATGCTTACTTAATCCTGGGAAGTATGCTAGGGTCTAGGAAGGTTACAATCAATACAGACACTAGTCTGGCCTATTGGTGGTGGTGTAGTAATATTGATGAAAATTGCTAACATTTGCTGAGAATGTACTACATGCTATGTCCTGTGCTAAGTACTATATATGAATTATTCCCTGTAATCCTGAAAACAACACTCTGAGGTACGTACTATCATTAAACTCAATTTACAGATGAGGAAACAGTTTCAGTAGCTTAAGTTACTTGCCCAGAGTCACGGAGTTTATTAGCAAATTTAAGATCCAGCTTAGGAAGTTTGCCTCTAATGCCCGTATTCTTCATCCCTACACCTTTCAGACAAGTATAATATAGCATGACCAGAGGCATGATATGTGACCCAAAGCAGGGCATCTGAGATCATATCAGGAAGAGAGCAGCATATGAGAACTGAGAGGAGGTGACTTCAGAGAACTGTGAACAGTATAGTTGAAGCATGGAGTAGAAGTAAGGAAAATCAGAGACCATATTGTGAAGACTTTGTATTTCAAGTTACGCAATGGAAAGCCATCTGCATTTTTAAAAGATCACCTTTGATGAATAGTGGGAAGAGGCAAGACAAGAAGAGTCTGAGCCAGGTTGCACCAATCTAGGCAAAGAGTTGATATTAGCAGTGCGGCAGAGAGGAGAGGTTGGAGGGATGGTAAGAAATATGAAATTAATAAGTGTGAAAGGTACTAGAGTAGGTATATTAGCACGTGGACCTGCCGCACATACATTAATCTCTTGTAATTGATGAGTTTGGTTTGAACGGCTTGGAAGCTTATATCTCAGTCTGGAGGTGAAACAGGGGGTCATCATAAAAGACTAGACAAAGATTTTAGGAAAGCAATAATTTTAATCTCGACCACATCTTCTTCCTTTGGGAAGGCTTTGCAAAAATGGGAAGGTTGAAGACACTAAAAATATCGCACAATACACCTTTAAGGAATTAGATAATTTCTGCCTCTTATTTCTTCAAACAACTTTCTTATTTCTTTGAATGCTGGCACTTAACATTTAAAAATCAGTAAATATGAGGATCTGGGATTTCACCATACTTACTATACCCATTACTACACAGTGTCTTTTAAACAATGTTTCTACAAACTAACTCATCAGACACTTCAAATTATAGTAACTTGGCAGCACATTTCAAGAAGTTTAACATTTAGATTAAATTTAAAAAATGTTAATGAAGAATCTCTAACTCAGGTATTTCCTACAACTGTTTGTTTTTACTGTCTGATTAAATGGGATTATGAGAAAAACACAAGGAAGAAGTAAAAATATTTGGAAACTGAGCAGAATCATTTACATTTTTTCCAACAGGGAGAAAATGTGTCTTTAGTTCAAAGATGGTTGAAACTAGTTTGCCTTAGGCTCTGTAGGACTGAAGTTCAGATGATGCTGCAGAGTGCATAAGACCAGGTGATCACAGGATCTTCCGTCTGTCATAAGAAGCTGGGTATGAAAGAGTGGTGGGCAAATAGCAGTAGTATCTGCCGATATTCCAGCTTATTTCACCTACTTCGCTCTCTTGGGATTGAAATAGTCATTATTATCCTCTCCAGAATTTGAATGCTGCCCAGGTAACTTCACCTTAATAAAGTACCCTGGAGAACCACAGCTGATTAGATTCCTAATAACTTATTAGTGACAGTCACTTGAACAAGGATAATGGACCTGGCTTTTAATTAAAGGAGCAAAAAAGACTTTCATAGAATACGGGGAAATTGATTGTACGTTTTAAGATCTAAATCTGTAAGATTCTAAATATAAACAGCTGCAACTATATCAAGACAAAGAATTCATGGGAAGAATGTCATCAAAGAATAGGGTCTTCAGGCTGTCTTTATACATAGATTCTGAGCCATGCATTTTCCCTAAGGGAATTTTTTCCCTCTTATTTTTGTGACTAAAGGCAGTATCACGGTTAGAAAGGATGGTGAAAATGAGGCAATACACATGGAAATCCGGAGCTAAAAAACAAAATCAAGACTCTGATCATTGGGTGGAATTCTACATTGAGGCAAAACTCACTGATTTCAGAATGGTTAAATAATTATTTCACTTTATATTCATCTAGCACAAAATCAAATTAACCTGTATATGAATGCAAATAATTCCAAATGAAATATTGAAGTAAATATTGAAATATTTAGCCAGTTTATATAGATTGTTAGGGGACATGTCTGATGTTGCCTTTTCCAGAGCAGATCAAAACCATTGTTTGGCATATGGTCCTTTAAACTCAGAGACCCCAACATATGCCTTTCAACTGTGGGTGTGTGCCTTCCATTTATCATATTTTTCTAACAGGAAATTATCCTGCTAATTATACTGTGCTAGCACACACACAAAAAAATGAACATAACTTATCCAAGTGCCTCAATTCTGTTATGGCACAAAAGAGTGAAAAAATCACTGCTCAAGTAACTTTTTAAGTTGAAACATGTATCCCTAAATTCAGTGACTCCAGTGGGGTTTGTTTTGGGGCACAGTTTTTAGTGGTAATTGAGTATGTAACATTATTGAGGGATACAATAGAAATTTTCAAAGTAATATTCAGTCTCATTCTCAATTTTTAAAATATGGAGAAATAAAAGCAAAGTATCCCTTGCGAAAGATTGCATTTTTCTCTCTTTAATTACCTTTTAAGTTTTTTTTGTTTTTCACTTCAACATCTACATAATGTGAATTTAAGGCAAATTATTGTGGCTACAAATTCAGAGATCCTCATTACACTAGTTTTTCATGTGTTTCATTTAAGGTGTCAGTTTATAATTAGAATCTCAATGCCCCTCCTCCACTAGTAATAACAAAGTTTGGGACCACCCAAGAGAGAACAATATGGTTAGCTGCCAGGCAAAACATCAAAGTTCCTGGCAGTGAACATGCTGAAAGTCAGCAAAGAAATCCACAGCGCAAAGCCATAAACATACCGTTGTTCTGGTTTGCCATGTCAGTTTCACTGTGAGTTACTGCATCACCCTGGTGGCCCGAAAGGGATGATGCATCTCCTCAAGTGTTCAATTTGATGCACTTCAACCCTTGGGAGATTGGCTTCCTTGTTAGTACCGTTCGAATCAACATTAAATGAGGCTTTAGAGCTCTGGAGGTTTTAAATTGTAATTAAAGTAAAACTGGTGTTTTTGTGATCATGGTAAATGACCAAGTATGTAGAAGGTCCTCGGGTTTGGAGAATCTTTTATCTGATTTATTATAGAAATGTGATGAGTCATCTTAAAGGAAAAGATGACCATGTTTTTATAAAAAGATTAACACATAACGTGCTTCAAATAAGAATTGAAGTCTTAAAAGTGAACTGAATGTAGTATAATAGATATGAGTTAATAAATGGTTGAAATACAATATGTTAAATTTAAACTAATTTAGGAAAACTAAGCTTTGTCTCTCCAGTGAGACTGAGTTGAGGGAGGGAGGGAGGGGGTGTTGGTTATTGCTCATTGCAGCCCCCTGGCATCGAGAAATAGGACTGGCAAACAGGAGACCATTTCACATGCTTTTCCTGACCCTAAGCTCTACAGTTCGACACAAAATAAAGTTGATACCGGGTGTTCTAGGATCAGTTGGGACAAACATATGAAATAAAAATCACAGAGAATCATATTAGCAAGTGCCAAATGATAGTCATGTGAACTCTATTTCAACCAAACCCCAGTTTATGAAGGAGATGTTGGTGGAAGTTTGTCATGAACTTCATGTAATTATCATAATCTAATAACATCATAATCTTACGGAAGAATTGACAACACATTTCAACATCAACGTTATTTTAAATTTAAAAATTGTTGTCAAATATGAAAACCTCCAGAAGGTTCTTTAGCATGAGGACCATAATGTATTGGAAGAATATTCCACAGAGTAGCATCTGGCTCTATACATTCCAACCTTGTTTCTCCTGCACCACACAGAGTCCTGGGTGCACCAGGATATGAACACATTGCATTACAGCCTTGGGCCCTGCACGTCCTTTTCAACCTTGGGTGAGTCTGTACAATGCGCAGTGGGAATACTCTGGAGTCCATTCCTACACTAGGATATTGTAATAACCTAACTATAAGTGACTGTGAATCATATCCATAGGTCCCAGTAAACCTAGCCTAAATGGATCCCTAATTCTACTTCCTTTAGCTCAGTTCCAGAAAGAACTATGGCCATTGGAACATTGCAGAACATGACAGAGGAAAGCTGGGACATAAAAAGACAGCAGTCATAACCATTTGCAGTCAAAACATTTGGCTTTTGCAAATCTGTAAAAGCATATGACTATGTGAACAGGTTGCTAGGGATCCTGTGAAAAAGGGACTCCGAAACTCAACGATTTTAGCTTGAAAGTAAATTACTTCTGCCAGCACTTAATGGTACTTGTAGTTACAAAGTAGACACTCAAAAATATTTGTTGAATGAGTGGATGAATAGAAAGTTACCTCTTTGTGACTCTTCCATAGCATTGCTAAATCAAAGTGCTTTTCAAATTAAATTGGACCCATTGGCCACAGGTTACATTTATCATATTAAAACTATGCTAAATCCCTGAGTGATGTGGGATCTGTTTTTAATATGAAATATGTCAAGAAGATTTATTCATTATAAGCACAGGTGTATTGACCCTTTCCTTTTTTCTTTCTATGAGGAAATGCACAATTTCTGCATAATTTTGCAGCCCTGTCAAGTGCACGTTCTCAGGAGTATACCCTAAGCAGAGCTGTTACTTGGGATGTCTTATTACTAAAATCATGGAACAACTTTCCTCAGTGTATATGTTATATTTGCTTTTTTATGAAGGACAAATTCTACACTGTTACCTTTATTTTACTATTTCATTTTTGTGACTCCGAGAGAAAGAATTGTCTAAATTTTTAAAATGATATTGCAGCTAGAAGGAGCTGAACAATTGAGAGCCCGTATTTTCCAGGACGGAGTAAAAATGTAGATTTATTTAAATTTTAATTTAACTGCCTAATGTGAGAACAGAGATAGTTCTAGAAAGGAAATTCGCAGGTCAGATAAGAAATCTCGTATGGAATGGGATTTGCTTAGGGTTCCTGGCCTTTGGCCTGTTTCCTTCATTCTCTTGCCAAGAATTAGCAGAACAGTCTCACTGGTAATCAGAGAAGTACCTATAAAATCAAATGATCCCTTGTAAAGCCTGACTCTGCACCATCAAAAAACCTGGTGCGGGCTTCCCTGGTGGCGCAGTGGTTGACAGTCCGCCTGCCGATGCAGGGGACACGGGTTCGTGCCCTGGTCCGGGAAGATCCCACATGCCGCGGAGCGGCTGGGTCCGTGAGCCATGGCCGCTGAGCCTGCGCGTCCGGAGCTTGTGCTCCGCAACGGGAGAGGCCACAACAGTGAGAGGCCTGCGTACCGCAAAAAAAAAAAAAAAAACAACTATGAGGCGAGTAATGCTATGTTGGAAGCAGAGTTGTGGGCTTAGTGCTGGTGCTCTTCCACATGCTTAATTTAGGAGAATGGAACTCTGTGATGCTGCGATGGAAAAACTAGGCCTCCATTGGATAAATCAACTGTGAATCGAATAGGCAATATTTCTCTCATTGACCTGGCTGTCTCTTTTAAATTTTATCACTTTTTAAAAATTTCAAATTAATGGTGGGACCTAATTGGAATATACACAGCGGTTAGTACAAAAAGGCAAGTATAGACGAAGCCATCTTCTCTTGATATGCTGGCGAAATAAAACTTATGTATCCATTTTAAGCTAGATTTTTCTATTAGATGATGTACATGTGATTGGTTCTAAAGGTGTGACACTTTGAGGCACCCTGTCCGAGAGCATGTTACGGGCCGCGTTGATTGATCAGGAGATTACAGTGAAATCTTTTAAAGTCTCTGGCAGATAATTTGCTGCTGTACTGCTGTTTACTACAGCTTGAAGTAGAGAGAAATAAATCAGTTTAAAAAGGTTAAGAAAATGGATAAAAATTACAGGCTTCCTGTTAAAGGTCCTTCACAATGAGTAAGTGTTTGTTGTAAGTTGATGAAGGCAAGTGAGGCTTTATCTGGAAGCAGAGGCATATTTCAGTATGATTAGAAAAAGATCAAGATTTTTTTCTTAGCTTCATTCAGCTGGTGTAATGACCAGTATTGATTAAAATGTTAAGATCAGTAAGGACTTAAAGTTGGAGGAGAGGAGACCTTAAGGAGGAGAGAAAGGTTATGGTGTGTTGAGTTAGCTGACAATGAAATGCTTTGTAAACATTTGATATTTTTTGAACATGAACTGTCAGTTATAGCTCTTGGCTTGCATTGGCATATGCATGCAGGTACATGTAATATACAATTTTATATTATTGTCAGACTCGTACATTAAATATTTATAAACATCGTATACTACTAGAAGTTAATTATAAAACTTTAGCCCATGTGAATATGTGTTCTTAATGCTTTCTAAAGAGTTCTCTGTTAATGTTAACGAGGAAGCTGCTTTTCACGTCATTTAGCAGCCAATGGAACTGATCGTTGTTTCTCCTTAGAATGCAATTATTGTAATAATAAAGTTGCATTTTGTCAGGTTCTTTCTAAAATTACAGCAGTAATCTTTTAAATCCGTTTCTCTTTTCTGCAAGTCATGAGTATCTGAATCTGCCAGGTGTACTGGGCTTCTGTGGTACAGCCTCACAACCAGGGATAAATGAGTTCGACATTCCTCATATATAATTGCACTGTAGAACTTTCATTTGTAGGGAAAAACTAAACAGATCTAGAAAAATACATTTGTAAAATACCGAACCACAGAGAGGTAATTGCAAAAATGGAGAAAAAACAATCAAAATACTAATAAATTGAAAAATGAAGTGAAACAAAGTCCACTAATATAGATGTTAGGCAAAACATCTAAAAAAAAGTAACGAACATTTTTATGGAATGTATGCAGAAGGTACCCCTAAAAAAACAATTCAGAGACCAGCACCTGAAAATATTATCAAATGTAGAGGGTTCTTAGCTCCCTATGAGTTGCCATAGAGAAAAATGTGGAAGAAATGCCCTAAAGGGAAGGAGGACCAAGGCTCACCAATCACTGAATTTGGGTGCTGAATTCTGAATTTTCTTTGGGGCTGCTCTGGGCACCACATTGCTGGATAACTCATTAAAATTTCCTTTTCAAAATGTTAGTCTTTTGGATTGGGTCCAAGAAACACACTTTTTAAAAAAAATTCTGATCTTAGTGAATATTAATTTCACTTTTTTCTAAGATATTGGGTATAAATCAGTATAATTCTATTAACTATGAATATGTAAGCATGAATGAAAGATATTAGTAAGTCATTTCTTTTAAATTACATGAAATACCAGTAAAAATTCATATCTGACGATAAAATTTATTATAATTCTGCTTACTTAATTTTCTGTGTATAAACTCTCTCCTCAACAGAGTTCATTACGGGTTTGTTTTCAATTTAAATACTTAATTTAGGACCCCAGCAGTGTGCCTCTATAATCTATTTTTAAACAGGTGTTTCTGTGTAGAAAAATCAGTGGTCTGTTGTCTAGTTGTTTTGAACTTGGCTGGTGCTATTTGATTTTGATATTCATGTGGGAGAGGAAAAATAATTTTTCCTCTACTCTTCTGACTTCTCAGTTGAGACCCCTGTAACAAAAGACAGATTACCAAGAGAAAAATGACAGAAGTTTATTAACATGGGTACCTCCTGAGTACATGGGAGATACCCAGGGAAAAATGAGTACTTCTCCCAGGAGGCATACTGTTCCACCCTTCATTAGCAGCCCCAGATGTCTTGAAGAGCTTAACGGGAACCGGTGGAGTCTGACTTGCCCTTGCCCTTGCCCGCAGGTGCACCCTGAGCGTGACCCTGGAGCAGGCCATCATTCTGGCCAGAAGCCACGGACTGCCTCCTTGCTACATCATGCAGGCTACAGATGTGATGCGGAAGCAGGTGAGTCTCACAACACATTTTAGGAAGTTGTTTCTCACGCCCTGGATTTGAAGGTTCCTTGGTTCATTTATCAGGTGTCTGACAGGTACCTGGATGTGGCAGGCACTTTTCCAGGCTCAGAAAGTGAGTGGTGAACAAGAAACACTGATTCCCGGGGAAGAAGACCACGCAGGCATCTCTCTGAGGGTTCTCCAAGAAGCTTAGACAACCTGAGAAAAGGGAAGTCTAAGAGGTAACCTGATGGAAGACAGGGAGGTGGCCAGGCAAATGGACAGGAGTGGATTTGGGGCAGCGTAAGCTACAAGATAGAAGGACATGTGGGTTTCCTTGGTGGCGCAGTGGTTAAGAATCCGTCTGCCAATGCAGGGGACACGGGTTCCAGCCTTGGTCCGGGAAGCTCCCGCATGCTGCAGAGCAACTAAGCCCGTGCGCCACAACTACTGAGCTTGCGCTCTAGAGCCCGCGAGACACAACTACTGAGCCTGCACTCTAGAGCCCATGCTCTGCAACAAGAGAAGCCACCGCAATGAGCAATCCACGCACCGCAACTAGAGAAAGCCCGCGCACAGCAACGAAGACCCAATGCAGCCAAAAATTAATTAATTAATTAATTTTAAAAAAGAATGACGTGACATTTTCTGGGAAAGGCAGGTGATTTAGGAAGGCTGGGGAATAGACTGGGGAAGGGGGAGGGGCAAGGAGGAAGAGGACAGAGTTGAGGGCCCTGCTTGCTTCTGGAGATCTCGAAGGGACTTCCGCACCATGCTAAGAAGTTTGTGCCTTATTCTGAAGATAAAGCACGTACCTCAAATTTTCCTGCAGAAGACGAAGAGCTGCCTTTGGACTATCTTTAGGTCACTGTAGTACTTATAGGTGAGAACACACTCTTACAAAGTGAATGAACTTTCTTTTTTTTGGCTGTGCCCCATGGCTTGCGGGATCTTAGTTCCCTGACTGGGGGTTGAACCTGTGCCCTCAGCAGTGAAAGCTCGGAGTCCTGACCACTGGACCACCAGAGAATTCCCTGAACTTTCTGTACAATAGCTCAGTAGTATTTTGAGTGTGGTAGTTTGGTTTTGAACCCTTAAGATTCTTTAAAAGGCTAACAAAAATGCACTAACCTCCAATGTACCGATTATTAGGAAAATGTGCTTAATCTAGTAGAAAAAAACACAAGTCAGTAGAGAGACAAAAGAAGTTAAAAGACATCGATTTTATATTTTATTCTTCCACCTTTTATTAGGGCTACCTCAGAAAATTGATTTAACAAATCTCTCTACTTGCTGATTGGGTTTGAATTATCCAGTGATAGTGAGTGACTTAATTTTTAAGACATACTTTTGTAATTATGTCTGCTTTATTTACTAAAGACTTAATGTATAACTCTCAAGCAAACATATAAATCCCTATAGATTTGCTCCCAAGATTACACTACAGAATGTCAACCAAGTCAAAAGAATAATTCATGGAAACAGTCCTGAGTGAGGCCAGTGCCCAGCCTGGGGTCTGCAGAGATGAGGTAGAGCAAGCACATGTACGTTGGTGCTTCGGGTTGAGAACTGCAGAGCTGAATATTGAAAACCAAGATCTCACAAGGTCCAAGAGGGATTTGCTAAGTAAAGGTCAGATCCGTGAGAAGCACGTGACACAGTGTGGTTCGGCTGGAAAAGGGCAAATACAGATGCAAATACCAGCAGGTTTGGGAAGGATATTTTGGGTAGATATTCAAATTTGGTTTTAAAAAAGTAGATCAAAGTAAACTTGTGATTATCCATATCAGGGTTGGGATTTGGATGCTAAAACATACAGCAAGAGATTAAGCTTTCTGTTTCACTCTGTTGCTGTTAGAGTGAGTTTGCAGTAAGACTTGGAGGAGCCCTCTCCAAGGGAAGACTAAGAGACTGATAATTGATCTTTTTTTTTCTTTTTTAATAAAGTTATTTATTTATTTATGGTTGTGTTGGGTCTTCGTTGCTCTGTGCGGGCTTTCTTTAGTTGCGTCAAGTGGGGGCTACTCTTCATTGCAGTTGTGTGGACTTCTCATTGAGGCAGCCTCTCTTGTTGCAGAGCACGGGCTCTAGGAACACGGGCTTCAGTACTTGTGTGACGTGGGCTCAGTAGTTGCAGCGCATGGGCTTAGTTGCTCCACAGCATGTGGCATCTTCCCGGACCAGGACTCAAACCCATGTCCCCTGTATTGGGAGGCGGATTCTTAACCACTGTGCCACCAGGGAAGCCCCGATAATTGATCTTTTTAAGAATAATCCAGTAAAGAGGTCATTATGAGCTGGCTACATATACATTCTTACTACATGGATTTGAATAATCAAAACCTTTAATTTCTTACAACTGAAAACTGAGATAGATAAAATAAAGATGGGAAAAGTTAAAAACAATATTACCTAGGCCTTAATGACTTATTTAACTTGTTCAAGCCTCTTTAAAATTTATTTGTATATTAATTAACAATAAATGATTATTAGTTAATTATAGTTATTAATATATCTTATATATTTATAAAGTATAATTTTAAAAGACTGAAAACTTAGGAAGTTTGTAAGTTGATTTCTAAACTGCAGTATTTTTCAGTGTTTATCACTCCCTCCTCCTCTTTTTTGTTAATAAATCCATTTAGGATGGGTAGCTTCCTACCTTTGTTGCTTGTTTCTCTGCTACAAGTTATGACACCTCCAAGTGGTTCTCAGACAAAGACCTGATTTCTGCCTTCTTTGTGAAAGATCATGGAGCCTTGGGTCCTCTTTTCATAGAAATTGGGATGGACTGGTGCCCAGAGGAGATTTTTGCAATATTCCTTCTGTGGCCAATCCTCTTTCAAGTATTCAGCAGTTACAGGCAGTGGGATTAATGGCTGGGATCCAGTCTACAAGCCAACTCTTACCCACGTGGGATCTGAGTAGTTCGAACACAAGTGTGAATCAAAACTCTAACTTTTCTGACCCTTCTGTCTTTTAATCGTTTAGATTCAGCTTTCCAGAGACAGAATGGTTAGAATGCTTACCTGGTTAATGAATAATATTTTCTAAGATCTTTAGTTTCTTTTTGAAGAACAAGGAGCTTTTCAGCATGATTTGCTGTTTTTATTTCTAATTGCAGTGTAGACCTCCCTCCATATCTGCCACGGTTTGGTTCCAGGAGCCCCTACAGATAACAAGTCCTTGGATGCTTAAGTCCTTTACAAAAAATGGTGGAGGAGCACAGTGAATACAGTTGGCCCCCCATATCCACGGGTTTTGAGTCCATGCATTCACATCCATGGATTCAACCAACTGTGGATCAATGACACAGTGGATTGAATCTGCAGATGCAAAACCCACAAATATGGTAGCCAACTGTATAGTTTTCATGAACAGATTTCATGTATGTAGTTTTAATAGAGTTGTTTTAATTATCTGGTTGAGTTAGAAGAAAAGATAAAAGAAGGGAAAGGTACTATGCCCCATGCAATTTGTGCGTAATGATTATAGTAATCCTAGGCAGCATTTTTACATAACCAACTGATATGATTAATAAATGGTTTGAGGACTTCCCTGGAGGTCCAGTGGTTAAAACTCCGTGCTTCCAATGCAGGAGGCACGGGTTCGATCCATGGTTGGGGAACTAAGATCCTGCATGCCGTGCAGTGTGGCCAAAAAAAACACAAATGGTTTGAGGTAGAAGCTCTAATTTACATTATAAGCTTAAAGTCTCCTATCCTCTAAATTATATGTTCCAAGTATTTTTTGGTAGAAGTCTACCCCAAATTCTTTTCTGACCTTTTTAATAAAAATTTGGATTCTGAAGAATCCTGTCTCCTGACCTCCAGTATCAGGGCTTTATACTGAGCACTGAGGACAAAGACCAAGGATGATCAGCTTCTTGCCTAGCCTCATGGCAGACATGTGTGGGCACATCATCATGGTGCACCCACAGGCAAGTGCTCTCCGGGGTGCACAACGTCAGTGCATGAGGACGTAAAACAGGGAACAAGTAAACGAGTAGACTGTGAGCCCCTGAATGGCTGGGACACCGAGTGTATGTCATGATGGTATCACTGGTTTCTACATTAATACCCAGTATAGAGGAAATGCTAAGTGATGTTTAGGCAATGAATTAGTTCTACCTAGGAGAACTAGAAAAAGGCTGCATGCAGAAAGTAAATATATGATAGTAGCCAAGAGCACAGATTCTAGGGCCACGCACCCTCAGCTTGAATCCCAGCTCTAGTGTTTACTGTCTGTGTGATTTGAGGCAAGACTCTTAGCTTCTCTGTTGCTTCGTTTCCTCATTATTAAGACAAAGATAATAATGGTATAATGCTTGCTCCATACTGTTGTTTTGAGGCTTGAATACTGAATGTATTTAAAACAGTACCTAATATAGTGAATGACCAACCAATAATTGATTTGGGCCTCGGAGGATAAATGTGATGCAGACATATAGGGAAAAGGACAGAGAGGGTGTTTAGTAGAGGGAAAACATGAGCAAGGTGTAAAAATGCAAGTCGCTGGCACATTGAGTATAAGAAGAATTATACGGCTGAATTCCAAATGGAGTATACCAGCAGATGTGTTCAGCATGATGAGCTTCCATTTTATTTGAAATCTTTTAAGCAAAAATCTTTCTAGAAATTATTTAATGGAATATCATGAGACTAAAGACAAAAATAATTATACAAAAATACCATATTCCAGTTAGTAAATCTGTTTCTCAAAGGGATACGATTTAGAGATTCTAAAACTAGTTAATGTCTTTGGTAGGACTGAACAAATAAGTAAGTATATTGTGAATATTGAGAGTCAGGTTTCTTACTGTCTGAGAAAGAAGTTACAAATAAGGAAAGGGAGAAGCCTGGAATTTAGAATGAACCCTGGGGTACTGGATTGGAACCGGAAGTATCAGCTTGAATGCATGGACACATACACACAGAGATATAGATAGATGTAGAAAGAAATATAGATGTTTGAGTACGTTTACACTAATCAACTAGCTCAGCCCACTGAGAAGACCTAGAAGCAATTACACACCAGTAGTAGTAATGGGCATACCCACTGTCCAGATCTTGAGTTCTAAATATCATTCTCCGTTAAAAAGAGCCAGGGAGGGCCTTCTCTGGTGGTGCAGTGGTTGAGAGTCCGCCTGCCGATGCAGGGGACATGGGTTCGTGCCGCCCTGGTCCGGGAAGATCCCACATGCCATGGAGCGGCTAGGCCCGTGAGTCATGGCCGCTGAGCCTGCACATCCAGAGCCTGTGCTCCGCAACGGGAGAGGCCACAACAGTGAGAGGCCCGCGTACCGCAAAAAAAAAAAAAAAAGAGCTAGTGATTCGGGCGGTGTGATAAGACGCCGAGTTAGCATCTCCCCACAACTAGGGTGCCTACTAGCCATTGGTGGGAGACCCTGAGGCCCAAGGAGACAGGAGGAACCCCCAAATGAACCGGTAGGATGTGGGGGGAATAAGGGGGGAGGAGAAGTGGAGGCCAGACAGGATCGGTGCCTCTGAGGCCGGGGAGATCAGGAGAGGCACGCAGGAGGTGCCCTCCAGGAGGAGCGGGAGAAGAACGGAGGGTGTTTACCCCATCCACTTGGGCCCAGGGAACCTGCTAGGCTCCGAGGTGAGGTCCCCAGCCCTCTGAGACCAGGGGTGGGGGGCACGCCTGGCCGCTTCTGTTTCTTGAGCCTAAGCCCCTCCCACCCCCCCACAGCCCTCAGGGCCTTTTCCAGCCTGGAAGGTCTTTTAAGTATACGCCCCGCCCACCACCCAAACCTCACCTTTGCTTAGACCCCGCCCTCCACAGCCAAGGCCTTCCCCCCCGTTTTTTTTTTCTTTTCCCTCCCCCTCTTTTGTTATTATTGTGGTACTGTTGTACATTACAGTTGTTGATTCATCTATATTTTTATTTTTAGATTCTTTCTAACATATCTGTTAGTTTCCTAGTCTAATTTTACTTTTTACTTTGTTATTGTTATTTATTTTATTTTTTTGCCATCCCATGTGGCTTGCAGGATCTTGGTTCATGAGCCGGGGGTGGGGCCGAAGCTCTTGCAGTGGGAGCTCTGAGTCCAAACCACTGGATTAACAGAGGACCTCAGACCCCACAGAATATTCATCGGAGTGAGGTTTCACAGAGGTCCTCATCTCATCACCAAGACCCAGCTCTATCCAATAGCCTACAAACTCCAGTGTTGGAAGCCTCAGGCAAAACAACCAGTAAGACAGGAACACAATTCCACTCATAAAAAAAAAAAAATGAGATGGCAAAAAGATATGTCACAGATGAAGGAGCAAGGTAAAAACCTACAAGACCAAATAAATGAAGAGGAACTAGGCAATCTACCTGAAAAAGAATTCAGAGTAATGATAGTAAAGATGATCCAGAATCTCAGAAATAGAATGGAGGTACAGATTGAGAAAATACAAGAAATGTTTAACAAAGCTCTGGAAGAGCTAAAGAATAAACAAATAGAGATGAACAACACAATAACTGAAATGAAAAATACACTAGAAGGAATCAATAACAGAATAACTGAGGCGGAAGAACAAATAAGTGAGCTGGAAGACAAAATGGTGGAAATAGTTGCCAAGGAGCAGAATAAAGAGAAAAAAAACGAAAAGAATTGAAGACAATCTCAGAGACCTCTGGGACTACACTAAATGTACCAACATTCGAATTATAGGGGTCCCAGAAGAAGAAGAGAAAAAGAAAGTTTCTGAGAAAATATTTGAAGAGATTATAGTCGAAAACATCCCTACCATGGGAAAGGAAATAGTCACCCAAGTCCAGGAAGCACAGAGAGTCCCATACAAGATAAACCCTAGGGAAAACACACCAAGATACATATTAATCAAACTAACAAAAAATTAAATTCAAAGAAAAAATATTAAAAGCAGCAAGGGAAAAACAAAAAATAACATACAAAGGAATCACCATAAAGTTATCAGCTGAGTTTTCAGCAGAAACTCTGCAGGCCAGAAGGCAGTGGCAGGATATACTTAAAGTGATGAAAGAGAAAAACCTACAACCAAGATTACTCTACCCACCAGGGATCTCATTCAGATTTGATGGAGAAATCAAAAGCTTTTCAGGCAAGCAAAAGCTAAGATAATTCAGCACCACCAAACCAGCTTTACAACAAATGCTAAAGAAAGTTCTCTGGGGGTGGGGGTGGGGGAACACAACAGAAGAAAAAGACCCACAAAAACAAACCCAAAACAATTAAGAAGATGGTAATAGGAACATACATATCGATAATAACCTTGAATGTAAATGGATTAAATGCCCCAACAAAAAGACACAGACTGGCTGAATGGATACAAAAAGAAGACCCATGTATATGCTGTCTACAAGAGACCCAGTTCAGACCTAGGGACACATCCAGACTGAAAGTGAAGGGATGGAAAAAGATATTGCATGCAAATGGAAATCAAAAGAAAGCTGGAGTAGCAATACTCATATCAGATAAAATAGACTTCAAAATAAAGACTGATAGAAGAGATAAGGAGGGACACTACATAATGATCAAAGGATCAATCCGAGAAGAAGATATAACAATTATAAATTGTTTACGCACCCAACACAGGAACACCTCGGTACATAAGGCAAATGCTAACAACCATGAAAGGAGAAATTGACAGTAACACAATAATAGTAGGGGACTTTAACACCCCACTTACACCAACAGACAGATCATCCAAAATGAAAATAAATAAGGAAACACAAGCTTTAAAGGACACAATAGACCAGATAGATTTAACTGATATTTACAGAACGTTCCACCCAAAAGTGGCAGAATACACTTTCTTTTCAACTGCACATGGAACATTCTCCAGGATAGATCATATCTTGGGTCACAAATCAAGCCTCGGAAAATTTAAGAAAATTGAAATCGTATGAAGCATCTTTTCTGACCACAACACTCTGAGATTGGACATCAATTACAGGAAAAAACTGTAAAAAACACAAATACATGGAGGCTAAACAGTGTGCTACTAAATAATCAAGAGATCACTGAAGAAATCAAAGAAGAAATTAAAAATACATAGAAACAAATGACAATGAAAACACGATGACCCAAAACCTATGGGACACAGCAAAAGCAGTTCTACGAGGGAAGTTTATAGCAATTCAATCACACCTCAAGAAACAAGAAAAATCTCAAATAAACAATCTAACCCTACACTTAAAACAACTAGAGAAAGAAGAACAAAGAAAACCCAAAGTCTGTAGAAGGAAAGAAATGATAAAGATCAGAGCAGAAATAAATGAAATAGAAACGAAGAAAACAATAGCAAAGATCAATAAAACTAAAAGCAGGTTCTCTGAGAAGATAAACAAAATTGATAAACGCTTAACCAGACTCATCAAGAAAAAAAGGGAGAGGACACAAATCAATAAAATTAGAAAGGAGAAATCACAACTGACACCACAGAAATACAAAAGATTATAAGAGACTACTACAAACAACTCTATGCCAGTAAAATGGACAAGCATGAAGAAATGGACAAATTCTTGGAAGGGTACAATTTTCCAAGACTGAACCAGGAAGAATTAGAAAATATAAACAGACCTATCACAAGCACTGAAATTGAAACTGTAATTTAAAATCTTCCAACAAACAAAAGTCCAGGACCAGATGGCTTCACAGGCGAATTCTATCAAACATTTAGAGAAGAGCTAACACTGATCCTTCTCAAACTCTTCCAAAAAATTGCAGAGGGAGAAACACTCCCAAATTCATTCTACGAAGCCAGAATCACCTTGATACCAAAACCAGAAAAAGTTATCACAAAAAAGAGAAAGCTATAGACCAATATCACTGATGAACATAGTTGCAAAAATCCTGAACAAAATACTAGTAAACAGAATCCAATAGCACATTAAAAGGATCATACACCATGGTCAAGTGGGATTTATCCCAGGGATGCAAGGATTCTTCAATATATCCAAATCAATCAATGTGATACACCATATTAACAAATTAAGGAATAAAAACCATATGATCATCTCAGTAGATGCAGAAAACGCTTTTGACAAAATTCACACCCATTTATAATAAAAATTCTTCAGAAAATGGGCATAGAGGGAACCTACCTCAACATAATAAAGGCCACATATGACAAACCCACAGCAAGCATTATACTCAATGGTGAAAAACTGAAAGCATTTCCACTAAGGTCAGGAACAAGAAAAGGATGTCCACTCTCAGCACTCTTATTCAACATAAATTTGGAAGTCCTAGCCATGGCAATCAGAGAAGAAAAAGAAATAAAAGGAATATAAATTGGAAAAGAAGAAGTAAAGCTGTCACTGTTTGCAGATGACATGATACTACACACAGAAAATCCTAAACATGCCACCAGAAAACTACTAGAACTAATCAATGAATTTGGTAAGGTTGCAGGATACAAAATTAATGCACAGAAGTCTCTGGCATTCCTATATACCAACAACGAAAAATCAGAAAGAGAAATTAAGGAAACACTCCTATTTACCATTGCAGCAAAAAGAATAAAATACCTAGGAATAAACCTGCCTAAGGAGGCAAAAGACTTGTACTTAGAAAACTATAAAACACTGATGAAAGATGACATAAACAGATGGAGAAATATACCATGTTCTTGGATTGGAAGAATCAATATTGTGAAAATGACTCTACTACCCAAAGTGATCTATGGATTCAGTGCAATCCCTATCAAACTACCAATGGCATTCTTCACAGAATTAGAACAAAAAATTTTACAATTCATATGGAAACACAAAAGACCCCAAATAGCCAAAGCAATCTTGAGAAAGAAAAATGGAGTTGGAGAAATCAGGCTTCCCAACTTCAAACTATACCACAAAGCTACAGTAATCAAGACAGTATGGTTGGCACAAAAAACAGAAATATAGATCTATGGAACAGGATAGAATGCCCAGAGATAAAGCCATGCACATGTGGGTACCTAATTTATGACAAAGGAGGCAAGAACAATGGAGAAAAGACAGTCTCTTCAGTAAGTGGTGCTGGGAAAACTGGACAGCTACATGTAAAAGAACGAAATTAGAACACTACCTAACACCGTACAAAAAGTAAACTCCAAATGGATTAAAGACCTAAATGTAAGGTCAGACACTATAAAACTCTTAGAGGAAAACATAGGAAAAACACTCTTTTACATAAACCACAGCAAGATCTTTTTTGACCCACCTCCTAGAGTAACGGAAATAAAAGCAAAAGTAAACAAATGGGACTTATTTAAACTTAAAAGCTTTTACACAGCAAAGGAAACCATAAACAGGACAAAAAGACAACCATCAGAATGGGAGAAAATATATGCAAATGAAACAACAGACAAAGGATTAATCTCCAAAATATACAGGCAGCTCATGGAGCTCAATATCAAAAAAACAAAAAATCCAATTAAAAAATGGGCAAAAGACCTAAATAGACATTTCACCAAGGAAGACATACAGTTGGCCAAGAGGCACATGAAAAGATGCTCAACATCACTAATCATTAGAGAAATGCAAATCAAAACTACGATGAGGTATCACCTCACGCCGGTCAGAATGGCCGTTATGAAAAAAATCTAAAAATAATAAATGCTGGAAAGGGTGTGGTGAAAAGGGAACCCTCTTGAACTGTTAGTGGGAATGTAAATTGATACAACCACTATGGAAAACAGTATGGAGGTTCCTTAAAAAACTAAAAATAGAACTACCATATGACCCAGCAGTCCCACTACTGGGCATATACCCTGAGAGAACCATTATTCAAAGAGAGACATGTACCACAGTATTCATTGTAGCACTATTTACAATAGCCAGGACATGGAAGCTACCTAAGTGTCCATCGACAGATGAATGGATAAAGAAGATGTGGCACATACATACAAAGGAACATTACTCAGCCATAAAAAGAAATGAGATTGAGTTATTTGTAGTGATGTGGATGGCTCTAGAGCCTTTCATACAGAGTGAAGTAAGTCAGAAAAAGAAAAACAAATACCATATACTAATGCATATATATGGAATCTAAAGAAAAAAAATGGTACTGATGAACCTAGTTGCGGGGCAGGAATAAAGATGTAGACATAGAGAATGAACTTGAGGACACGAGGTGGGAGGGGCAAGCTGGGGCAAAGTGAGAGTAGCATCGACATATATACACTACCGAATGTAAAATAGCTAGTGGGAAGCAGCCGCATAGCACAGGGAGAGCAGCTCGGTGCTTTGCGATGACCTAGAGGGGTGGGATAGGGAGGGTGGGAGGGAGGCTCAAGAGGGAGGGCACATGGAGACATATGTATGCATACAGCTGTTTCACTTTGGTGTGCAACAGAAACCAACACTGCAATGTGAAGCAATTATTCTCCAATAAAGATCTATTCAAAAAAAAAAAAAAAAAGAGCCAGGGATTCTTGGTGAAGAGGTTAATTCCCAGCTGAGACAGGAAAGATGAGCCTGGAGCATCTTGAGGTTCCAGAAAATAAACAGGTACTCAAAAATGATGGTGGTTCTATGAACAGGACACGAGAAGCAAACTGAAGGAGCTCCCGGCGGCCAAAACTGGAGCAATTTGAACAAAATGTTACTAATAATAAAAATGTTGGATTATAATCATAGGATAAAATAAATAGCCATGAATCCATACTGATTTAAATAAATACTAGAATACATAAATAGTTTGGGGAGAAGGGATAACTCTTCTTTACAGAAGCATTCCAGTTCACAAACACTACAGTGGTATTGATGCGGGCAAGAGGCACCAATAGAGGCTAAAATCAGTGAGCACAAGTTTGAAGAGAAGCAGGATATGGGCATAGTCTCACAGTTTCTCTCACAACAGATTTATTAAGTACAAAAAGAAAGCTGGTGATGTACAGTGGAAAAATCTGGTGGACACAGCCTTACCCAAGTGATGAGAGTTAATGTCACTGGTGACAAGACATCTGGACATTATATGATGTGATGATGATCAGCCTCAGTGATATGATGCACTAAGAAGATACAGCATCACTTCTGTGATTTTCTTGTCCAAAATACAGATCTTCTATCTAATCATAAGGAGACATCTGGCAAACCCAAAATAAGAGACATTCTGCAAAACAATGACCAGTACTCACGCCAAGTATTAAGGTCACGAAAGACCAAGGAAGCCTGAGGAATTGTCCCAGATTGGAGGAGACCATGAAGATACAACGACAAAATGCAGTGTGGGATCCTGGATTGGATTCTGGGATAGAAAAGGAGGACATTAGTGGAGGGAAATGGGGAGATGTGAATAAGACATGCAGCTTAGCTAATAGCATTTCCTGGTTTTGATCATGATGCTGTGATTAAGTGAAGGGTTAAAATTAGAGGGAGTTTACCTGGTGGGTGAAGTATGTGACCTCTCTGTTCTGCTTGTAAACTGTTCTCTAAGTCTAAAATTACTTCAAAATAAAGAGGGTTTTTTAACTTCATAATTGCTGTTCCTAAATTTCTTCCCATCTGTTTTTTTGCCATACACATCCCCTTTCCCCTATTTGCTTTCCTTTATTTGGTCCATCTTGAGAGAATATACTCTTTTCTTTTTCTTTCTTTCTTTTCTCCTTTTCTTTCTTCCCTTCCCATCCATCAGAATTTAGTAGCAGGGAGAGAGGTTTGGGTTTTTTAAACCACTCTCCTCCATTTATACTCAGCCCCAAACCCTGGTGTTTGCTTCTATGTAGTAACTCATTCCCCTCAGGAACTGAACAATGAATATTTATGAACTTGACAGATTTGCAAAGACTTTTTCATTGCTAAAGCATTTTATCTTTGTACTATAAACTTTGAGGCAGAATTCTTATATTTCAGAGATCCACATGCATATGCCTCATCCAGAAATTGCTTTAAACTGTTTAAGGAAAGATTTTCTTGATAAATACTATGAAGTTTAAAATAGCTAAATATTCAGCTAAGGACAAAACAGGCTGTATGCATATGATAGAACTGTGATTTCTGTTCCAGGAAAGTGGGGACACAGAGCAGGTATTTCTAGTCTGCTCCTTTCCTGGTTTCAGTGTCTTAAAAGTTAATTGCTTAAATATTTAATAAAGACATAGATGAGATAGTAAACGGGAAGCTGTCATTTTACCTTACTTTGAAATGATTTAGACGGCTTTTGAAATAAGTATCAATCCTTTGAAACAATACATCAGTGTATTTTGATTCTTAAAAGCATTAATTCTGAAAATGCTCAGATGATGATTTCTTTCTCCTCATCCAGTCTCTCTTGATGTTAAACATAAATATATTGTTGCAGTCAATACTCTACACTCAAATGTTAATGGTATGTTAAATGGTTTGTAATACAGTGCAGAGCTAGAAGTGATTGTCCTTACTTCTTTCAGGGGGCAAGAGTTCAGAACACAGCAAAGAATTTGGGAGTCAGGGACCGGACCCCACAGTCTGCTCCGAGGTGAGTGACTCCCCATGTCTGCTCTTTCCCAGAGGACTTGCCACCATTTCCCAGACAGTGTCACTTACAGCTAATGCAACGACCCCACGATACACCCAGTGTAGTACTGAATATACTCATGGAAATCAGCCTTGTAAGCATTCGGTGGCAAAATGGGATTAGGCTTAAATGCTCTCATATTAAATGAAATTTTAGGTGAAGCAAGCTTAGAGGTAACATTATCAACATGATTCTATTTTTCAAGTTCCTTCATGAATTCAAAAACAAAAATCTACACAAGTACTACTGAAATTTGTATTCCAACTGTGCCAAACCACCAAGATGCCATTTCCATTTATACTTCTCTGATCGCATGTGCTGTTCCCTCTGGCATGATCACCTGTCCCATCTGTGTCTGTATGAAAGACTGCTACATAAGCGCAAAACCCAACTTAGGTACCATTTTCTCCTTGAAGCTTTGGTTGAGTTTTCTTCCTCTCTGTGTTCCCTTAGCATCTTGTATATTGATCCATTATAGCCTTGATGTGTTGCAGTGTATTGCTCCATGTCTCTCTGCCTAACCTGAATAAGAATGCTTTAGAGGCAGGGAATGTTCCTTTTGTGCCTACATAGAATATTTGAACTGATTTCAAGAATGCATGAATGAATGAATGAATGAGCTTTTGTTTCGTTATTCTACCAAATGTTCACAGTGCACGTATCATCATAAGAAAGGACTGTAATCCACCTTTAAAATAAATAAACATGGGAACAGCCATCAAAGATTTGACTTCCCTGGTGACATTAGGGTAGGCAGCCATCTATCTTGAAGTAGGGCAAAGTTAAATAATTTCTTTTACATTTGGTTGTTTTTCTACATTTGCATTTTAACAAAAAGTAGCCCCCTCCAAGCACTGTCACAGATGAGACACTCTTTGTTTCTATTTACAAAGCAACTACCAGAGTGAGATTGATGACTGCAGCATTTAGGAAGTTCTATTTCATTCTGAAAAACTATGTGGGCAGTGAAAGTACTTGCAAAAGGGAAAACATTTTCCCCCTGAAAGTAGATGGAGTGCTCATATTCTAATCGCATTTATTTTCAGTGCTGGCTCCTAACTCTCTTTCATCCTCAAGTCTTGCTAATGTTATCTTTCATAGTTGATGAGATTAGAATCTAAGACTTTCTGTTGCTAAAGAATCATTTCACATAGGCATTATCTCTCCAGCACCTTAGCAGTCATGGTATATTTGGATAATAAACCCAGTGAAGCTTTAAAATTCCAATAAGAAAACAATGTAATGGCTCAGAGAGGTCTTCTTAGCTGGGGCTTATAAACACTAGTAAACAGTGAGGATAAGACGTAAGCATCCTGATCGATAAACCGATGTGCAAGCTCAACGTGAGAAAAGAAGCTGGTGAGCTCACTTTGTTTTCTATTGGGTTACGTTTCAAACACTTGAAACACAATAAAACCTGCCAGTTCTAAAGTTGACATATTGTACAAGGGGGTAACAGCCCTGAGAGAGAAATCTAGAGTAATTTTTCAATTTTAGTTATGCCTTCATTCATTCTACAAACATTTCTAGAGGACCTAAGAAATGAAAAGCATTCCGCTGTGCCCCGTGGAGAATGTAAGCATGAGACAGAAATAGTTCCAGCCCTCAAGGAACTTTCAGTTAAAGAGGGATGAGTGAAACACAGCCGCAAGAAGAGGGAGAAAGTGAGAAACACTCTGTGAGGGTGCAGAGAGGATGCTAAGGACCACAGAGCATCTGGGATCCCTCCCATCTGGTAACCAGGATTCCTATCCCAAAGAGAGCGAAGTGAACACATTTGTCTCTCAAGGCCAGGCCCTCCAAGGCAAGACTCAGGTAATGTTTCTGGAAACATCTTCACGGAGATAAAGTTTGCTGTCTCTGACTGACATAGTATTTGACTCATATCCCCAACGAATCTCTATTATAGTTTTCCTTTCTCCATTCACTGCCTTTCATTTTTAAAAAACTCACTCAGCAAACATTATTGAATTTCTGCTGTGTGTTTGTAGGTGTCAGGCACTTTGATAAAAGCTAGGGATAAAGACATAATCCCCTCTACCAGTCAGTGAGGTGTCACAGAGCAACAACTGAATAAAATGAAACTAGTATACAGTGTGTGTGTGTGATAAGAACCATGACAGTGCAGCCACTATGAAAAACAGTATGGAGGTTCCTTAAAAAACTAAAGTTGAACTACCATATGATCCAGCAATTTCACTGCTGGGCATGTATCTGGAAAAAACGAAAACACTAATTTCGAAAAGATATATGCACCCCAATGTTCATAGCAGCACTATTTACAATAGCAAGACATGGAATCAACCCATGCCCATCAACAGACAAACTGACTTAAGAAGATGTGGTATATGTGTGTGTGTGTGTATACACACACACACACACACACACACACACACAGGAATATTACTCAGCCATAAAAAAGAATGAAATTCTGCCATTTGCAACCATGTGGGTGGACCTAGAGAATATTATGCTGAGTGAAATTAGTCATACAGAGAAAGACAAATACTATGTGATATCACTTATATGTGGAATCTAAAAAATAATACAAATGAATATGTATATAAAACAGAATGAGACTCACAGACATAGAAAACAAACTTGTGGCTACCAAAGAGGAGAGGGAAGAGGGAGGGACAAATTAGACATACAGGATAATAGATACAAATACTATATATAAAATAGATAAACAACAAGGATTTATTGTATAGCACAGGGAACTACACCCATTATCTTGTAATAACCTATAATGGAATAAATCCACAAAAATACTGAATCACTATGCTCTACACCTTAAACTAACACAATACTGTGAAGCAACTGTACTTCAATTTAAAAAAAAAAGAACCATCACAGGAATGGCACAGATTGCCATGGGAACACAGAGAAGGGGCACATAGCTCAGCGTAAGGATGGAGGGGAGAGGTTGCAGAGTGTTCCTTCCCCAGTCAGCACGGTAATCAGTGTCTTCCTCAGCTGATGCAGTGACACCGATGCCTAGAGAACACGTCACGTTCTGAGAACTACGCCTAGATCTCTAGGACTGATGGTTGGATGTGATTTAAGAATGATGCAGGGTGAGGCTGGAGACATAGGCAGGGACTGGATCAGGAAGAGACTTGTGCAAGATACTGAAGAGTCTTGATTTTAACTTGAAGACAATAAGGGGCCATTAATAAACCATCTTTCTGGAAGATTTGGATTTTAGAATTTATGTCTGGCAACATTAGGAGGCGCCATTTGGGGGCAACTAAGACTGAAGGCAGCAGATGCTTTGGACACTAATTGGATGTAGGAGGTTAGTGAAAAGGAAGACTGTAGGAGGACCACCAAATCTTTGCCTTGGATGACAATGGTGAAAGGTTCTAGTCACTGAGATAGTAGATGGAGGAGAAAGAGCGTGCGTGGGAAAGATGATGAGCTTGACTTGGTGGTATGGCAGTAAAGTGCAGCTGGGCATCCATGTGGAGATGTTTTTGATACAAATGAGGTTCCTCCTCCTTGTAACTAGCATATATTGACTGGCCAGAACAATGAACATATCTTCACCAAGAACCAGATATTACATTCCAGATGTAATGGCGCCCTGGGCTTATTTTCTATCGCATTACACACTTTGGAAACTACTGTGTAATGAAAATTTGATTTCCTTTATTTACATACTTGGGAGACAGCATATTATAGTGGTTAAAAGTGAAAAAAATGACTTTGGGTCCCGTTCCTGCCAGGTGACCTTATTTAGTCAGGTTATTTATCTTCTCTGAGACAGTTTTTGCCCTCTGTTGAATTGGGAGAATTGCCTCGGGTCAGAGTGTTATTGATAATTTAGCCTTGAATAGAGGCATTCACTTTGTGGTCTCCTTTAACACAGGTGTTATTTGTGCCATGTAGAAAGATGAAGGGCATGATCTATAGACTGAAGTTTGGAAAGTTCTATTCTCTGCAGACTTAAATTGGGGCTGGAAATACCAGCTCCAGGATGGCTGCCTGAGCCCAACAGGAAAAGGAGAAAGTGGACCCAGAAACAAACGTTTTTCGTGCAGGGCCCGATGTGCACGAGTGGGATGTGAATACGGCAGGGGCTCCAAAATGTTGGGCAAAGTACTCCCGTGACCTAACTCTTTAGCTGACAAAAAGCAGATGCCTCAGCAGAGAGCAGAAGTCCAACTCGTACCTATTACATTTGACTTACAAACTTCATCTGCCTGTGCTCAATTCCCGAAGCCCCACCATTTCCACGACAGATGTGTCTGAACTCAGATAACCCTGAGTTACTTCCAAGAAGCCTCCCCCAAAAGCTGCATCTGCCCAGCTCTGCGGTACCCAGAGCTATTACTTTATTAGGTGATCACAGGGCGTAGCCTTTTCTCCAATTTGCGAGACAGATATTGCAAAGACTGCTCTACCCAGTGGCATTAGTTACGCTGTGTGGAAACATGCAGTGCAAGGTAATGGAAAGTGACGTCTTAGCCCAGATCTCAAGACTTAGGACATTTGCCACCCAGCTGACTGTTCCTGTTCTACCTAAGTCCACTGTGCCTCTTCACTCATTAAGCAGCGCTTTCAGGGAAATAAAATGTTAGAAGTAAAAGAGGAGAAGAACTTTCCCATCATTCTATTATTCCAGCACTGGGAACGCAATTTGAAGCAACACCATATCCTTCAGCTGCAAAAGCAGCTTTTAAGAATATCAGCTCAGTTTAGTGTATTCTTTTCTCCGGGAAGGATGAAATAAGTTTTCTGATGTGAGATGTCCTCATTTCAGCGTTCATTTTCTTCCATGGAGATGACATGTACAGTATTAACCACCTTCCAGACTCCAAAGGCAGTAACTTCTCTGTGTTTCCAGAGTAGGAAAGTTCATTTTGTTAACAAGGTTTCTAACTCGATATTACATCCTTTTCATTCTCTCCCCTTTGATTTCGAATGACCATGGGATTAAATGTGGAAGGGAGAGGAAATTTATAATTTGATAAATTTGTCAACAACTCATTTAAAGTGTGTTCAATTTCATCTGTAAAAGAGTGAGTCACGGCAGCAAATCCTGGGCTTGGAGTGCTTTTAAAATGGAGCAGAGTTGAAATCTGCACCTTAAATTTTTAGATCATCAGACAAAGCTCTGAAGTAGGACCAGCGTGGCCGTGGGCATTTCTGAGGACTACAGGCTTACAACCAGCCACCTTAGATCAGCTTGTATTCTCTCAGGTTCTGCCTTAATAGTGGGTGTGCCCTGGGTATTACCGTTGCAGTGGTTATATCCCCCTTTATTTGAGTTCTGGAGTTAGGATTCAACCATTCAGAGAAACGTGGACCACTAGAACTTGTATAATCCTCCTAGTTCAGTCCCCTGAGCTTTGCCTTCATGCCGTATGGTTTCAAAAAACTAGACCTGCGATGCAAAGAGAGAGCATCTTGGAGCATCTCTGCCAGTTCCAATGGATTCCTTAGTCCACTTGAATCTCCACCTGATTCTACTGACAGATGAGTGACAGTGTGGGCAGAGCTGGACAGGTATTCCTTAGGAAACACCAGCTAATCGTGCCTTGATATTCAGGCCTCAGGACTGTGCCACATCAGCCTAGCCATGACCAGCTGCCAGCACCCCCAGGATGGCACAGAAGGAAGCAAATTTCTAAGACAAGTCAGAAAATCAGTAACCCGTAAGAGGTAGATGCTGTCTTGCTACAAGATAATCGTGATAGACATGATGGTAATTATCTCCTAGAATTCGGAGAGTCACTTTTGCTACCAGCAAGGTGAGCAGCCTGGGTTGGCAGCACTGCAACAGAAGCAGCTGGTGTAAAAGCGGCAGCATCAATAGGCATCTAGATGTGCAAAGAGACGTTGGTGTTTTGTAATAACAGAACCGGAATTTTGGAGTTTGCTAATGCACAGGCCAGTTTTAGTGAAATTGGTGATATGATCGTGACTGACTCCCAAACCAAGAAATTATTGTCAATGTATTTGTTAAACAAATAAAAACGTGTCAAGCAATGTCAATATGCCGGGCTGTTGTCACACCTTCCCATGCCTTTTGTAGGCTGTACAAGCTGTGCGAGCCTCCTCCCCCAGCTGGAGAAGAATGAGGAGACTCTCCAAGGAACCAGGCAAGCAGAAGCTTCTGAACACTGGACTAGACAAAGGATGTGCTGGCTAAACATTCTCCACTCAACATAAAAAAATGGATTTTTTTCTCTTGGTCTTTCATCATGGTGTAAATAACTGATGTTCAGCTTGCACGTAGATATTTGTGCTGGAAATGGATGGAAGTCCATTCAGACAACTCAGCTTCACAAACCGATCTTTCATGTGTGTTAACGTGAATGATCCATCCCTGGAGATTACATAAAAAAATATCAGAGATAAAACATTAACCATTGTGCCTCCTTTCCCATTTATTAAAATTATTGTATTGTGTTTTCTTTCCTCTTCTCCAAATGGAGCACATTATGTTGGATATTTCCGTTTGAAGAAGTCTGTCATTGAAGAAATGCGGTCACACTTTCCAGATCATCACACAGAAATGTGACAGACGATAGAGACTGGGTGTCTTAGGTTTTCTGTCTCCCACTTGCATCTGAGAAAGTAGCTTGCGGGTGAAAGGTGAAGAGCATCCTTTACTCTTTCTAAGGGAGTGTTTCTCAGTAGAGGAGAAGAGAGCTGATTGAGGTCTCCAGCAAGACCTTCTTCCAGCTGCTTTCAGGGACCCTTTATGCTCGTAGACAGTTCCAGGGAACCATGCTGTCCTTGGCCTCTGAAGTGGGCGTGGCTTCCTTGGGCGATGCGTCCTGATGCTGTGCCGTAGGTGTCCAGGAGATGGGGAGAGGCAGGGATGGGAGAGGGTTGGAAGGAAGACCAGGGTGAAGGAGGGAAAAATAAGCTTATTTAAAAAGCCAACCTTTAAATTTGAAAGATACCTAAAGCTCTTATTTTATTAAAGGCTTTCATATGAGATGTCAGACTCCTAAAAGAATACACCATGCTGAATGTTCTTCTATCAAGGTAATATATATATAAGATGAGAAAATAAAGCTTTATTTGTTGAACTTTAAAAGGACTGTTAGAGACCTTGATAATTTATGAAAGTACAAGGTGTATTCTGTTTTCATGCTAAAGTTTACATAATGTTTATCCTTTCTACATTGATAAAATAACATTGTTTTTTTAGCATAATGAATATAGTAATATTGATTTTAAATCTGTAATTTTCAAAACAATTATGCCCTTACTGTGATTGTGATACTTAGGTGGATTTAGATTAATTGCTTACGTGAAATGCTTTTCATAACTAAAGTATATACAAACCATTATGAAATTTTAATTTATGAAATTTGATAATAGTTTTCAAACACTTATTAAACAAACTTTCATCACTAGCAGTTGTGTATTGAATAACAGAAATACTGCGTTGCATATACATGAGGCCTTTATATACTGGTCAAATTAATAACAAATGTTATTCAGCACAGAAGCACTTAAGACTTTTATGCTAAGTACACATCTATAATGAAAAATAAACCAACATCAGAGATTTCAGAGAAAAAGTTGAACACTTTGAATTTAATGAAGATATGACCTTAATATAAATATCTACATGAAACATATTCTTCACTTTCAGGGGTTTAACATTCTCAATACTATTGCAAGTGATCCTGAAGGTCCATGAAATTAGTAAATTGTGATTTTCCTGTACTGAAATTTTGATTACATTTAACACAGGGCTAATGAGTGAGTAAAACTGATTAACTAGCAAGTAGTTTTCATGTTGTCATTAGTGTTTGCTAATCACTACCCTAGAAGTAGTGTTCCTTATTAGAGGCATGAAGAGATCACTTAAACATTTCAGTCGTACTTTGCTGTTTCATCGGGGAAAACCATCTGCTATTGTAGTATTTACAAATTAGCATAATTTAGTATTACAAATCTCTATATAATAGGGTTACTTAACATTGTTTTAAGGGTTAAACATGGTGTAAGTGTACCATCTTATCAGAGTGCTTGGCACTTATTAAAATCTCAGAAGTTAGTGATGACTTATATTACCATCAGTCACTGTGATTTTTGATTGTAATAAAAACTGTAGCTAAAACCTAAGTAATTTCTACCTGCCAAGCAATACGTCCAGGTGCTTCACCCATACTTTGTTGTTATTGCTTCATTAACCCTAATGGTGATCTGAGGTGATATTCTTTGCATCACCCCCATTTTACCGTTGAGGAAGTAAAGCAAAGAATAGTCCAGTGACTTGCCCAAGATCACATGGCTGACAAGTGGTAGAAGCAGGATTTGAACCCAGGAAGTCTGTCTTCTTAATACATTGTGCTGCTTTTCCTTATTAATATAGGAAATGTAATATTGCCAATTATTTGTTAGTAAAGTTGGAGTTATGTGTGGTGTGGGCCATTAAACTATACATCTTATACTGAGAAAAAAGTGAATTGAAATGTGTAAAATGCCTTTAATATATGGAAACCATAGGATTCCCTGGACATTTTACCATTCTGGATACACATTATGAGGTAACCCAATGCTGTTGCAATCTGAAAAAACATGATATATCCCTCATAATTGAAGATAACAGTTTTAGATATGCTTTGAAAGTCTGGAATAGTACGTGATATAAAATTTGACTATGATTCCAAAACAGTGATAACAGTAAAAAATGTCAAATGAGTGAATTAATAAAGACAACTCTTCAGCACCATGATGTACCTCTGTGTGACGTCGGACATTTAACTGACCTTGAGTTTTTAGATGAGAGCGGGTATGTTCAGGGTGGTATGACCATAGACTGGCCTTGAGTTTTTAGATGAGATTGGGTATGTTCAGGGTGGTATGACCATAGACTGGCCTTGAGTTTTTAGAATGGGTTTACCTCAATGCTCACATACTCCTCTGCAAGCAGTGTACCTTTAAACATTACAAAAGCCTGCTAACAGTTCTTCCAAGTTCTGATGACTTTGAAGTTCTGAGTTTGGACATCTGCCTCTCTCCACCTAAAAGGGAAGGTCACACCTAGAAATTTTGGTTCTTAATATGGGACTGATTCATAAATACTTGTTAACTAGTCATTCATGGTCAATAAATCTTAAACATTCCATCATATCTTATAAAGTTTTCTCATTAAGTATTACAAAATTTAATATATTATTGAAAGTGTGAGTAATTTGAAGAGACTAGAATTTTACATCTACTTTCATTACATTTAACAAGAAAGAAAGAAAGAGGGAAGAAAGGAAGGAAGGAAGGAAGGAGGGAAAGAAAGAAAGAAAGAAAGGAAGGAAGAGAGAAAGAAACATGGAGGAAGGAAGGGAGGAACTTTTGTACTAGTTTTACTTAAATTGGGTATGTAATTTTGAATTTAGAGTATAAGCTTTGTTTTATGAACCAGTATCCCCATTTTGGAAGTCTCACACTATTTTCTGTCTTTTCAAATCATATTCTACCAGTGGCTTAGATTCACTGTGTGTTCAGTGGCCACTGTTATTGCAGCAACAATGTTCAATTTAAAAGTAGGTTAATTTCTCATGATACTATAATACATATGACATTATATTGATATTGGTTCTGACTCTACTAATTTAAATTTTGTGATAGTTAAATTCAGAATGAAATGATACTGACCTTGGCACTAACTGTAAAAGCCAAGAAAATGAATGGGTAAAAAAATCCCTAGGGGATATTAACTCATTTAAGAAACCAAACTACTTTCAACCCTTTGGACACATTTTTAACAGCAAAACTCATGTTTATTGACTTGGAAGCATTCAGTTGAGTTAGTTACTCTATGTATTTGAAAATAATAAATTTGCAATTAGAACACCAAAGTATTCTTTCGTTAGTTCACGTAGATCTTTTCCTATGTAGCATGATGTAGTGCAGAATAGAGGGCATACTTTTATTCATCTATATTTTCAGTAAAACATAAGATAGAAATTTAAAATGATCTTAATTTAAGTCATCTTCATTTACATTTTACTTTAAAGGTCATTTTTAGATTTTCTTCACTAGCTGTATTTAGTAATAATGAAACTAACCTTTATCATGTGACCAAATTGCTTCTGAATTTTCAAAAACTATGTTTCATTTTTAAAGGCTTATTTTAAGTGAATTATCATACAGAATTATACCTCAATTACTTTCCCAAAGTGAGTAGTAGTTATTTCATTAACATGTATATATATTAACATTAACCAGTTTGCCAAATGAATTGTCAGTTGCCCTGCATAAACATGAAAGCAAAAGCTTTGGAAACGATTTAGGATGATCTGAACCTCGATTAAGAAAAATATTCTGAACTTTATCAACTTTTTTGAAGGGTTAGGGATGAGCCTCAGAAAAGTTTCACCCTTGATGAAGTAGATGAGGTGGGGTAAAGTTCCAGCAGGCATCTGGGCCAGGAGTTCCTTTTACATACAGGGGCCATAACCTTTGTAGGTGCTGTGATTCCATAATAGTTATCATGGTTAGTCTTTTGTTTTCAAAACTTTTACTACGTAAAAGCTTTGCTTTTAACAGTGATCTCAGCGTTCATATTGCCAAGCTATGCTATGCAGACACATGGCCTACTTCACTCAGGATAGCTTGCTTCTCTCACTGAGAAGAGATGTCTGAAGTCTACTAGGTGTACTAAGATATATATATATATATATATATATATATATATATATATATATATATACACACACACATATATATTTATAATGTTTTGTTTTTACAGTCATACATTATAAAACTTACTTAGATTCTTCTGTCTTATTTTGTATGAAGGTATGAACTATATAGTTGTTCAATATGTTGAATGTCTGTCTAAATATGCCGTAAGCATACCTGGTAGGCCATCTTTTGATCACTGGCACTAGTTTGCTGCTCCATCTGGAGTCTATTGACCTGGCTTTGCCGTCAGAAGAAGTAGCCAATTACGAACAAAACTGTTGAATTCTTACATGATAGTTCTAGTTTGAATAGCTAATTTGGGGTGCAAACAACAGAATAAATGTTATCCACTCATGTGTTCATTCAACAAACGTGTTTGAGAATTCACTTTGTAAAAGGCACAGCCAGTGGGCCTCATTTATGTGTTGCGTGTATTTGGTTCAAAAATCTTAGCAGTATCTCCGCTGTGTTAATCTCCTCTGTGTCTTTTACTTGGAATGATATTATTTGTAACACAAACCTATTCTAATACAATGTATGTATATATACTGTGTGAAGTCAAGAATGCTAAGTAAGTAAAATGCCCTAGAAAAAGTACATTTAAATTTGAGTATCTAATGCCTCAAGCAAATTTACTAGAGTTTCAGATGAATATATATTTTTGTAACTGCCAAGTAAATGAGTAGAACATAGCTTTTTGTTTAAAAAATATTTTTATAAGTATTCATTTACACAGTATTCATTATTTTCAACACTAAAATATCAAATTGGTTCTATAAATAGTGATTCTTTTGAATATATTCATATTTAACCTTGTATAACACCCAAACTGTAATGACAATTTCATCCAAATATATTATTATAGTAGTCTGTTTTTCCTTTGTAAAATATACATGTAACATAGTTTCAATCACTCAGTATTTTGTGTGTGTTAAAATGATCAAGTGTATTATGTATTTTATATCATTTATTTTTGTCGGCATAAAAAGACTAGAACAGTAACATTGTATCATACATGTCAAAAATAATAAAGAGAAATCTAGTACGACCATCTCAGTTTCTATCCATTTAAATTTAATTAATTTCTGTTATGTTCTCACCTGTTTAGGAGACACAAATATCCATGAAACAGAGCTTTTCACCCTTTAAGAATTCACAAGCTCAGTAGAAGAAATTTGATAAACATGTGAAACAAGTCTACAAGTATGAACCAAGGTGAGTTGTAGAGACAGTGACTGTTAGAAAAAGAAGCTAACTATGAGCAGGAAAGCTTCATGGAAGATAAGAGACTGTGTGTTCCCTGAATTAACTAGCCAATCTACCAGGGTTTATTCAGTACCTGTTATGGATAAGCCCCTAGCCTAGTTGCATAATATATGCAATTATAAATGCATATAATTCCCAAACTCTGCAGTTAAAGAACTTGGTATATATCGATGATTAACGCAGTGCACAAACCAAAATTGTAACTACCAACATAAGGCAATACACACTAATACAAAATGAGAGGTAAGACAATGAAAAATGGGTACTATAGAAATTCGAGGAATTTATCAATAGATTCAATCCAACATCTCTTTATGGGACACCTAGGAATTACTTATCAGGTACTGAGCTAAGCTGGCTGTTTAATCCTTAGAAACATATATAGCTATTGCGCATGTGGAGTTTACCGTCTAGAAGGGGAAGACTGACAAAAAAATACAGAAATAATGAGAGATGGCTAGGTCAGCTTTCAGCATGTGTAAGATTAAGCAATGGAAGAAGGGAATGCAACCGTTTTAACAAAAACATCATGCATACAGGCGAGATGCAAATGTGCCAGATATTTTGGTGAGTCGGTGAGTAGATCAGTTTGGATAGAGGATTAAGATTTGTGAATGTGGTAACTAATGACGTTGAGCTTTTATCATGTGTTTTTGGCTATTAATATAATGATTTTTAGGAACTGTCTGTTTAGATGCTTGCACATTTTTACTGAGTTTGTTGCTTTTTATTATTGCTTTATAAAGTTCTTTATATACCAAAAATCAAAACAAAAAAAGATTTGTGAATGGAATTTGATAGGGATTGCATTGAATCCCATAGATTGCCTTGGATAGTATAGTCATTTTAACAATACTGATTCTTCCAATCCAAGAACACGGTATATCTTTCCATCTGTTTGTGTCATCTTCAGTTTCTTTCATCAGCGTCTTAACAGTTTTCAGAGTAAAGGTGTTTTGCCTCCTTAGGTAGGTTTATTCCTCGGTATAGTATTCTTTTTGATGCAGTGGTAAATGGGATTGTTTCCTTAATTTCTCTTTCTGATCTTTTGTTGTTAGTGTATAAAACTGCAGCAGATTTCTGTGCATTGATTTTGTACCCTGCAACTTTACTGAAATCATTGATGATCTCTAGTAGTTTTCTGGTAATGTCTTTAGGATTTTCTATGTATAGTATTGTGTCATCTGCAAAGAGTGATAGTTTCACTTCTTCTTTTCCAGTTTGGATTCCTTTATTTCTTTTTCTTTTCTGATTGCTGTGGCTAGGACTTCCAAAACTATGTTGAATAGAAGTGGAGAGTGGACATCCTTGTCTTGTTCCTGATCTTAGAGGGAATGCTTTCAGCTTTTCACCCTTGAGTATGATGTTAGCTGTGGGTTTGTCATATATGGTCTTTAAAAATGTTGTGGTATGTTCGCTCTATACTCACATTCTGGAGAGTTTTTTGTCATAAATGGATGTTGAATTTATCAAAAGCTTTTTCTGTATCTATTGAGATGATCATACGGTTTTTATTCTTCAGTTTGTTAATGTGGGGTATCACAAGGATTGATTTGTGGATGTTGAAAAATCCTTATATCCTTGGGATAAATCCCACTTCATCATGGTATATGATCCTTTTACTGTATTCTTGGATTTGATTTGCTAGTATTTTGTTGATTTTTGCATCTATGTTCATCAGTAATATTGGCCTTTAATTTTCTTTTTTTGTGGTATCTTGACTGGTTTTGGTATCAGTGTGATGGTGACCTCATTTTTTCACAGAACTAGAGCAAAATATTTTTTAATTTGTATGGAAACACAAAAGACCCCAAATAGCCAAAGCAATCTTGAGGAAAAAAAAAAAAAATATGGAGCTGGAGGAATCAGGCTCCCTAACTTGAGACTATACTACAAAGCTACAGTAATCAAGACGGTAGGGTACTGGCACAAAAACAGAAATATAGATCAATGGAACAGGATAGAAAGCCCAGAAATAAACCCACACACCTATGGTCAATTAATCTATGATAAAGGAGGCAAGAATATACAATGGAGAAGAGACAGCCTCTTCAATAAGTCGTGCTGGGAAAACTGGACAACTACATGTAAAAGAATGAAATTAGAACATTCTCTAACACCATATACAAAAGCAAACTCGAAATGGATTAAAGACCTAAATGTAAGACTGGATCCTATAAAACTCCTAGAGGAAAACATTGGCACAACACCCTTTGACATATATCACAGCAGTATATTTTGGATCCGCCTCCTAGATTAATGGAAATAAAAACAAAAATAAACAAGTGGGGCCTAGTTACACTTAAAAGCTTTTGCACAACAAAGGAAACCATAAACAAAATGAAAAGACAACCACAGAATGGGAGAAAATATTTGCACACGATGTGACCTACAAGGGATTAATTTCCAAAATGTACAAACAGCTCATACACCTCAATATCAAAAAACCAAACAACCCAATCAAAAAATGGGCAGAAGATCTAGACATTTCTCCAATGACATACAGATGGCCAAGAGGTACATGAAAAGATACTGCCCATCGCTAGTTATTAGAGAAATGCAAATCAAAACTACAATGTGGTATCACCTCACTCTGGTCAGGATGACCATCATCAAAAAGTCTACAAACAGAGCTTCCCTGGTGGCGCAGTGGTTGAGAGTCCACCTGCCGATGCAGGGGACACGGGTTTGTGCCCCGGTCCGGGAAGATCCCACATGCCGCAGAGCGGCTGGGCCCGTGAGCCATGGCCGCTGAGCCTGCGCGTCCGGAGCCTGTGCTCTGCAACAGGAGAGGCCACAACAGTGAGAGACCTGCATACCGCAAAAAAAAAAAAAAAAAAAAAAAGTCTACAAACAGTAGATGCTGTAGAGGGTGTGGAGAAAAAGGAACTCTCCTATACTTTTGGTGGGAATGTCAATTGGTACAGCCACTATGGAGAACAGTGTGGAGGTTCCTTAAAAAACTAAAAATAGAGTTATCATATAATCCAGCAATCCCACTCCTGGGCATATATCCCGAGAAAACTATAATTTGAAAAGAGACATGCACCCCAGTGTTCATTGCAGCACTATTTACAATAGCCAAGACATGGAAACAACCTAAATGTCCATCGACAGATGAATGGATAAAGAAGATTTGGTATATATATATACCCATGGAGAATTAGCCATAAAAAAGAATGAAATAATGCCACTTGCATCAACATGGATGGACCTAGAGATTATTATAGTAAGTGAAGTAAGTCAAAGACAAATATATGATGTCACTTATATGTGGAATCAATAAAAAGAGATACAAATGAACTTATTTACAAAACAGAAATAGACCCACAGACATATAAAGCAAACTTATGGTTACCAAAGGAGAAAAGGGAGAGGGGATAAATTAGGAGTTTGGGATTAACATATACACACTACCGTATGTAAAATAGATAAACAACAAGGATCCAGTATATAGCACAGGGAACTATACTTAGTATTTTGAAATAACCTACAATGGAAAAGAATCTGAAAAAGAATATTATATATATATATATATATATATACTGAATCACTGTGCTGTACACCTGAAACTAACACAACATTGTAAATCAACTATACTTCAATAACAAAAGATTTGTGGATGTGATTAGAGAGAGATCTGGATAGAAAAGAAGGTTGAATCTGGATGCTATAGGTCTCTGAATGCCAGACTAAGAAGTCTGGACATTTTACGTGTTACGAAAATTGAGATATCTAGTTCATAACAGTAATAAAGAATTATGAAATCCCAGTGAGGAGTTTGAAAAATGTGTATGTTGTTGACTGTATAGGCTACCTCATAAAAGTGAAAAGAAATAATCATTGGTGGAAACAAAAATCAATAACTAAATTTGACCTTTTGGATATTGCTGCTATACTGAGATTGCAAATATAATGCAGTCATAAGAAGAAAATGGAATCAACAAGCAGAGGCTATTTGTTTTAGAACAGCGTTCCAGACACTGGTGTTCCAGAGATGCTATTAGGTCACACACACACACACACACACACACACACAATGTATTTTGTGGCTCAAATAGATTTAAGAAACACAGAGTTAAGCAGATTTCTTTATCATAGGATAAAGAAATCTGACCTTTTAGTGTACTTATGAAAATCATGATTTTGGAAGAGAGAGGTGGGATGTTGTGGTTCCCAGCTTACCAGAAGATAGGACATGTTTCATAGAAGATTTGCTAATATTTTCTTAGAATACTAATATTTGGCAGAGCACAATGTGGGAAAACTCTTCTAAAAACTTCATGATAACACAAAGGGGAAAAAGGTAAACAAGAGATGGAACAGCCATTTATCACCTGGTTGGGGGTGGGGTGCCATTAAGGCTTAAAGGAAGAACTGACAAATATTTTTTTTTGGTTATCTATTTCTTAAAAAATTTTATTGCAGTATAGTTGACTTGCAATGTTGTGTTAGTTTCAGGTGTACAGCAAAGGAACTGATAAATATTAACGTAAATGAACAGTAACAGTAGATTAGAATTAAAATCAGGTTGTGGTATTGTCACCATTCTTCCATGTTCAGGATATTAGGGGCTCGGATGAACTTATTCCACAGAGAAATGCAGATGGCTCCTCTCCCTTCTGACCATTTCAGCTCTGTAATATGATGGGACGTTAGGGTAGAGGACATTTTAGTAAGTCAACAATTGGCACCAGTTTGCCAAGTTTTCTGGACTAAACTTGTAATTCTCCACGGCCATGTCCAGGGTGTCTTGTTAAGATGACTTAAAGGTAAAAGACCAATTTTCTCTTCACAAAAGGTATTTTAAAATATGTTAAGTGTGGGGTTTTCTAGACTGACATTGGTCTGCCATTTGAACATGATCTGAATGCAATAATACAAATATCTCACTGATTTTTTGAAGCTGGGTCTTGATAATATGAACCCGCAGGTCATCTCCGAGATTCCTTGGGATCAGGAATTTTCCAGTGAACCCTCTTCACTGTTAATTAAAGTGAACGAATGGGAGAAAGTTTCAGTATAAAACTGTCTAGAAATTCAGCAAGTCGCAGAGTTCCTCAACCCTCTGCCCTCAACTCACTATCTTGCTTTTACTTAGGATGTCCTATGAATTCCTTGTCAGAAAAGTGATAAAATATATTATTCCAGGGCTGGGTGCTCGGAGAAAAAGGCAGTGATCACCACATGATATAGTAGAGTGTTCTTTTTAGGGCACTTTAGTGCGGAAGGATGAAGACAAGTGGGGATATAAATGATGGTCCAAGAATGACTAAGGACATCCAGGGACAGATTGCCAGGAAATATTAGGTCTATTAAAAACTGCTGCCACTCATACTGCCCTCATGTTGACTCACTGTTAAAAATGTTTATCTCAGTCAGAGGTTAGAAGTTAAGATGTTACCTAACTTTAGCAATGGGGTATCTGGAAATTACAACCAAACAGAAAAAATTGTCTTGATGATGATATGAAAAGTCTTTTCTATACAGACTTTGAAAAACTTATTTGAATTGTACAAAATATTGGTTGGAAGGCTAGCCAGGATAAGCTTTTTTTCCCACTTTTCCCTAATTTAGGTGAAATTCACGTAACATAAACTCAACCATTATAAAGTATGCAATTCACCAGCATTTAGTACTTTCTCTATGTTGTGTGTGCAACCGTCACCTCTGTCTAGTTCCAAACATTTTCATCCCATCCAAATAGGTTTTTATTAAATTAAACTTTTGAGATAATTGTAGATTTACATTTTTGACAAAGTTGCAAAAGCAATTCAATGAAGGAAGGACAGTCTTTTCACCAAATGGTCCTCGGACAATTGGACATCCATAGGTATAAAAATGATCCTTAAACTCAACATTATGCCTCATACAAAAATTAACTCAAAATGGATCATGGACCTAAGTGTAAAACATACAATGACAAAACTTTTAGGAAAAATATAAAATAAAATCTGTGGGATCTAAGGCTAGATAGAATTCTTAGACTTGACACAAAAATCATGATCTATAAAAGGAGAAATTGATAAATTAGAGCTTATCAAAATTTAAAGCTTTTTCTATTTTAAAGCCTATGTGAAGACAGTAAAAAGACAAGTTCCAGACTGGGAGAAAATAGTTTCAAACTAAATATTTGACAAATTACTAGTGTCTGAGAATATGTAAAGAAGTCTGAAAAAAGCCCGTTGCAAAAGATTTCATACTGCATGATTCCATTTACATAGTTTTCTTAAAATGGCAAAATTACAGAAATAGAGAATAGATTAGAGAGAAGTGGACAGGAAGGAAGTGGTGTGGCTATACAAGGGTGACAAGAATGATCCTTGTGGTGATGGAAAGTTCTCCATTTTGGCAGTATTAATACTGATATCCTGGTTATGAAGCTCTGCTGTACTTATGCAAGACATGACTTTTCAGGGAAACTGGGTAAAGGGCATTCAAGATCTCTCTGAAATATTTCTTACAACTGCATGTGAATCTATAATTATCTCAATAAAAATTTCAATTAAAAATATAGAATGAGGGGCTTCCCTGGTGGTGCAGTGGTTCAGAGTCCGCCTGCCAATGCAGGGGACACGGGTTCGTACCCCGGTCCGGGAAGATCCCACATGCCGCGGAGCAGCTGGGCCCGTGAGCCATGGCCGCTGAGCCTGCGCGTCCGGAGCCTGTGCTCCACAACGGGAGAGGCCACAACAGTGAGAGGCCCGCATACTGCAAAAAAAAAAAAAAAAATAATATATATATATATATATATATATATATAAGGAGTTTAGGTGCCTCTCAAAATGGTAGTTTCAAAGGTAGCTTTATTAGTAAGGAAAATATATTCCTGAAAATGAAATCACATTTTGAGATAAGGGCTAATAAGCATGATAATTTCTTCCTTATTCTTTCCTCCTCCTAGCATTCATTCATTCAATGATTCAGAAAGTCATCTGCACGAATTGAGCACCCACTATGTGAAAGCTTGGTGCTGGAATTGAGTACCCTGCCGCCCTTCGGGGCTGCTTGAGGAGCTCGTATTTTCAAGGTGTGGCAAGCCTGTGACCAGAGGAACAGTCTAGTGCTCTGATTCAGGGGGCCACTGCAGCAATTAATAGCTGTGTGGCCAAGGGCAACTTACTTCTTTGGCCCTCAAAATTCTCTGAGCTGTAAAACTATAATAATCATGCCCCTTACTTCACAGGACTGTAGCATGTATTAAATGAGATAATGTAGGTAAAAGTTCAGCACTGAGCCTGTCACCTAGAAACACCCTATAGTGTTCACTAGATAACAGAATATTAAATGTTATGAAGTAGAGCAAAGTTAGGGGGAAGGACCTATCCTCCATTTCTTCAGACATATTTGGGGAATAGGAAGATGGGATTGGAGGGGTTAGCTGCCCTTTGAAAGCATGGTATGCCATGTAAAGGAGTTTGCAGTTTATCTTGCGGGCGATGCTAGACCTCTGGAAGTTTTCAAGCAGGTCAGCAAATGAGATGATCAAAATAGCTACATTCACAGCAGTGCGGTTAGAAGGCTGTTAAAATAAACAAAACCAAGTTTCTCAGAGTGGGATTCTCAGACCAGGTTCATCAGAGTTTCTTCAAGGATTAAGCTTAGGGATTTCATTTTAGTAAGCTTCTCAGGTGATTCTCTTTGCACTTTGGGATTTGAGAATCGCTGGTCTACAGGAAAAGTGATGGAATTCTTAACAAAAGAGTATCACAGAGAATAGAGAAGAGGAGTTCTGAGAAATACATAGGAGGTATATTAACAAGATGTGTTAATTCACTGGATGTGAGGAAGCAAATTAAAGGAACAAATCAAGGACATCTCCAAAGGTTTTAGCTTGGACAGTTGGCCCCCATAATAAGGGAAGGCAGGATGAGTTGCAGTTTTGAAAGAAAATAAAATATAGTTGGCCCTCCATATCCACAGGTTTCACATCCACAGATGCAATCAGCTAGAGATCGAAAATATTTTTTTAAAATTCCAAAAAGTTTCAAAAAGCAAAACTTGAATTTGCTGCATGCCAGCAACTACTTATATCGCATTTACAACTATTTGCACTGTATTAGGTATTATAAGTAGCCTAGAGATGATTTAAAGTATACAGAAGGATGTGCATAGGTTATATGCAAATACTGTGCTATTTTATTGAAGGGACTTGAGCATCCCAGGTTTTCATATGTGTGAAAATCCTGGAACCAATCTCCCATCAATACCGAGGGACAATCGTATATGCACCTTGCAGCATGTTGAATTTGAGGACATCCAGGTGGAGGTAGCCAGTAGTCCAACTAAAAACATCTGTATGGATTTTAAGTAAAAGATGGGGACTGGAAATCTAGGAAATATATGGGAATAATAAGGCAAGGCCACCTGCAAGAACACATGGAGTTAGAAGACTAGAAAGCTGAGTATAAAATTCTGAGACACTAAAATGTAAGCAAAAGTAAAGATGCTGTGAATGCAACCCAGAGGAAATATTTTAAGTGGTTGAGAGGAGATTCAAGAAATAGGGTGGTCATGGAAGTCAGAAGAGTAGAGTTCAAAGAGGGAATTGCCAAATGATTCATTGATTTTAAGTAGATTGAGAAGTAAAAAGAACATTTGACTCTTTATTTATTTATTTTTTGCGGTATGCGGGCCTCTCACTGTTGTGGCCTCTCCCATTGCGGAGCACAGGCTCCGGACGCGCAGGCTCAGCAGCCATAGCTCACGGGCCCAGCCGTTCCGCGGCATGTGGGATCCTCCCAGACCGGGGCACGAACCCGCGTCCCCTGCATGGGCAGGCGGACTCTCAACCACTGCACCACCAGGGAAGCCCTGACTCTTTAATTTTTAAAATTTTCTTTATTTCTACATGCTTTTTGTAAGATCAAAAAAAAGGGTTTTCAAAAAAAAATTATAGTGATTAATCTCACCAGTGCCCACTGTCCATCACCTTTATATATGTATTACATAGATTATATAATATTGATACCTGTATTGACCCTGTTCTTTGAGTATAAGTAATAGAGAAAGCAAAGTTTGAGTGACTTGAACAACCAAAACAAAACATTAAAAGGATACAATGAAGTTGTTAAATGTTTTAGGACGATCTGCTGGGCAGGAGCAGCCCTCAGGATTAAAACGTCATCAGAAATTTCTCTTCATCTCTTCACTTTGCTTTCCTCTGTTTCTGCTCCTTTCTCAGACCATCTCTCCCTTAGTGATAGCAAATTGGCCACCAGCATCACTAAGCTTATATTTCACACAATTTACCACCTGCAGTTGAAGAGAACTTACCGAAAGTGCTGCAGAATTCCTGCACTGCTTTTGATTGGTTTAGTCTGAGTCATGTGACTTCCCTTAAACCAATCACTAGAGCCAAGCAGATTCTGTACTCTTATTGGCAAGACTGGAATTACACTGTCTATCTCTTAACTAATAGTGGGGGCTGTCAGAGGATGCCCAAAAGAAAATCAGGGTGATATCACCAGAAGCAGAAATGGATTCTGGGCAAGCATAAACAACTGATGGCTTTGAGAATAGTACTAGTCATGTGCCAATCTTAATTACACGCTTTATCTTGCATTGACAAGTCTATTAGTGTATTTCGTCTTCTGTAAATTTCCTGATCTTTTAAAACTAGTAGTTATCTTTAAAAGAGACACTTGGTCCAGAAGACAGATTACAGTAGGTTATATATCGAGTAGAAAAGGAAAACAAAGGTCACTTTTCTTATCAAGTTGATGAAAAGGAAAGGAGCTATAGTTTGAATAGGAGGCAGTATAAAGTTTTTTGTTTTTGTTTTAGCTTGTAGGCATGGGATCAATGAAGATTTATTTCTCTGTTAAGAATGAAAATGCTAGATTTTTTTCCCATGTAGCTATTAGGTCAAATGCTTTTCACGATAAGCGTATATAAATATACATGTCTTGGATTTGTTTTATTTGGCTTTGGATCCTGGGGTCCATTATTTAACTGTAAGTCTCCAATGTGATGTTAACCTCGGGAGAGGTTCCCATGTGTTTTGGGAAAATGTGTTAAGGAGTCCCAATGCATATTTGGCAAATTAAGTGAGCCGAACAGAGCTTCATATTTTATATCAGACATTATCCAAGAGTTGAAAGTTATCAGTGTGGCTAGCTAAAGAATTTGGATACTTTTTGAATTTTTAATATTTAGATTGCACACATTATTGTCCATAGTATAAAAGTATTCTTAAAAGCAAACCGAATGAAGAAGGTTGTCGGTACACAATCTTGTATTCAGATCTAAACAATGCGTGGAGTGTGTAATTCTGAGCTTATTCCCTGACCGTTCTCTCCCTGCTTTGGGGATAAAGTTAAAAGTCAGAGGTAGAAAAACTAGATGATTATTACCAGGGCAGTACTCACTGTGTGAGTTAATAAATAAATATCACTGGCCTTGAACTTCAGCTTTAAAACTCAAATCCAGAAAGAAATATGACTTGTGAGCAAAAGAAGATGATGAAGGGCCATCACACAATGTTTTCACATCTGACATTATAAATCATGAAGACATGTAAGGGGCATTGCCTTTAGCTTTTCTCAAGTTTCTGGGGTACATTTCAAGCGTCTTTCGGAGTGACTTCAACCCACTGTCACTTTATTCCTCAACTAGAGGAGAAAAGGAAAAGGGCTGTGATTAAGTTTCATTTTTCCTAGGACCATTTCATCAAAGTCTGTGACATTAGCTAAACAGAGTTATTAGATGCCTGAGCCCCGGGCGACAGACTACAAGTGATGCCAAGTTCATCATTAGAGAAGAGGCAGAGTGAAAAGTTATCCGACATATCTTATATTAACATCATGGGAGTAATGTCATTAGAAATGTTAAAGTTGAATCACATCTCCATTTCCAGTATCAGAATTAGTATTATGTTAAGTATAGAGACAGTGGGAAATGGCATGCCAGAAAGGAAGGGTATGGTATCAGTAAGGTAATGTATATTCTACAGATAAGGCAGTGCTAATTCTATGATTGGCATAAAGAATTTTCCTGATCTTAGCTGACTGAGTGGTGGGGCTTAGGGGGTTGTATTGCCCATGGCTTTTATTTTCTGCATTCTGATGTTTTGGCATCTGGGGCCTTACTGACCCTGAAGACTGCTCCTCCCAGGGTGACCCAACTCCTTGTGAGAGTAAACAGCTCACCAGCTACAGTGCTTTTCAAATGCAAACCAACCAATCCAGGGCCCATATCCCCACCATCTTTTTTATCAGGCTCTCACACTTGGGCCCCTCTCCCCCTGCCCTACTCACTGCAGGGCCAGGTACCAGACAGCTAGGGACAGCCCCTGCACCCCAGAGCCTGCTGCTGTTGCTGAAGCAGCCAGTCCAAGCCTGCTTACCCTGCCCCACCTGTTTCATCTCACAGAAACAACAATAAAGGCTCTTGTTCTCATTTTCCCTCCTCCTCCTCTGCATCCTGACCAACCCTGGTGCTTCCCCTTTTGTCTCCCGTATGGCATGGTGTACCTCTCCTCTTGGGAGCTGTAACAAACTATCTTTTCTTTTTTTTTTTTTTTTTATAAATTTATTTATTTATCTTTCACTGCGTTGGGTCTTCATTGCTATGCGCAGGCTTTCTCTAGTTGCGGCGAGCGGGGGCTACTTTTCATTGTGGTGCGTGGGCTTCTCATTGCGGTGGCTTCTCTTGTTGCAGAGTGCAGGCTCTAGGCACGTGGGCTTCAGTAGTTGTGGCTCACGGGCTCAGTAATTGTGGTTCGCAGGCTCTGGAGCACAGGCTCAGTAGTTGTGGCGCACGGGCTTAGTTGCTCTGCGGCACGTGGGATCTTCCCGGACCAGGGCTTGAACCCGTGTCCCCTGCAGTGGCAGGCAGATTCTTAACCACTGCTCCTCCAGGGAAGTCCCAAACTATCTTTTCAATGGCAATCATGTCCTGGTCTGTCAGCCTTACCATCCCCAAATAATAATAAAACCTATCTTTAAACAGGGACGGGGGTATGAGAGGTGGCCGGAGTTAATTTCTTCTTAGGATATCTGATACACTGACAGTAAAGCTCTGTCGGATGGTCGGATTGTTCCCAGTACCACTTTGTGACAGTCCTGGCAGAGTCTCTCACTTTTAACTGCTTGAAGGCAGGGGACACCAAAACGTAACCAGCGTCACCTACGGTACTTCAGAGTCCATCAGCTTTAGGCGTAGAACTGCATGACATTTTTCCAAGAGAGCCAGGACTCATTCTTTTTTTAAATCATGTAGTGGGTTAATCTATATGTGGGGAATAGGGGTCAAGTGGTAGTTCCTAAGTCTAGCTCACCAGCAAAGTCACTCACAGAATCAGAAGACAAAAACGTACCTTTTCTCAGGCCTCCCCCCAGTTTCACTAAGTAATTCTGGTGACCTGCCAGGTTTGGAAACTCTTAAGAGAATATAGCTTAAACCAGTGCAACTGAAACTTTAATTTGCATATACATCCCCTGGAAATCTTGTTGAAACACAGATTCTGACTCACTGGGTCTGAGTGGGGTCTGAGATTGCATTTCTAGTGAGCACACATTTTGAGCAGCAAGGACCAGCACTCAGTTTACCCAGAGGGGCCTTTAAATATAAAGATTCCTGGGCTTCCCTGGTGGCGCAGTGGTTGAGAGTCCGCCTGCCGATGCAGGGGACACGGGTTCGTGCCCCGGTCCGGGAAGATCCCACATGCCGCAGAGCGGCTGGGCCCGTGAGCCATGGCCGCTGAGCCTGCGCGTCCGGAGCCTGTGCTCCGCAGTGGGAGAGGCCACAGCAGTGAGAGGCCCACGTACCACAAAAATAAATAATAATAATAATAAATAAATAGATAAAGATTCCTGGGAACTTGTCTGGAGATTCTGATTCAGCAGGATGGGCTGCACCTGGGAATCATCTCAGATAATTTTATCATCAGATTACTTTATCACTTAGGATACACCAGCCTAACGAAAATATCTGAGAGTCGTACAATAGTGACAATAGCCATAATACAAAGAATTTATTTTTTAATGGTATGTATTAGCCCCCTCTATGTACCAGCACTGTTCCAGGCTGTGGGGCTAGCATGATACATTAAAACAGGAATTCTTGCTTCCCATGAAGAGGGTGGCAAATGAAAGAGTAAACTTCCCAATAGATAAAATAATTCCATAGAATGGTAAGTGCTTTGAACATGATAAAGCACTATGGTAAGGAGACAGCATCCTAGAGAGTTGCTGACGGGCAAGATAATAGCAAACACAACAGTAACTGTGCTAAAAAGGACACTTAGCATCTGGGAAGCAGATTTTACAAGTCAGGAAGTGTTGAAGCATTTTGCCTGCATGATTCTGTTTCCCTCCCACACCGAACTTAGGACAGATCGACTACCATCTTCATTTTACAGGTGAAGCAGCTGAGGCTTACAGAAGTTTACTAACTTGTCTTTTAAATTTTTAGTTTTAATTGTGATGAAATAGCCATAACATAAAATTTACCATCTCAACCATTTTTGTTTTTTGGGTTTTTTTTGCGGTATGCGGGCCTCTCACTGCTGTGGCCCCTCCCGCCGTGGAGCACAGGCCCTGGACGCGCAGGCCCAGCGGCCACAGCTCATGGGCCCAGCCGCTCCACAGCATGTGGGATCCTCCCGGACCGGGGCACGAACCCGTGTCCCCTGCCTCGGCAGGCGGACTCTCAACCACTGCGCCACCAGGGAAGCCCTCAACCATTTTTAAGTATACAGTTTGCACACATTGTTGTGTGACCAATCTTCATAACTGTTTTTAACGTTGTAAAACTGAAATGCCATACCCCTTAAACACTAACTCCCCTCCCCCCTCCCCCAGTCCCTGGCAACCATTTTTCTACTGTCTGTCTCTAACAATTTGACTGTTCCAGGTACCTCATACAAGTGGAATCATACAGTATTTGTCTTTTTGTGACTGGTTTATTTCACTTAGTCCAATGTCTTCAAGATGTAGCATGTGATAGAATTTCCTTTGTTTTTACAGCTGAATAATATTCCACTGTATGTATGTGTGGCTGAACCACACTGATGCCCTTTGGTCAGCTTCATCTGAGGCCCATAGTGCCACCCCCTCCCTTCTCTGCATGACTTGAGTGTTAGACTACTCACAAGGAATGCACCCAAGCCAGACAAGTTTCCTGTCAACTTTTCCCCTTGCCTACATCTGACATGAAAACTGGAAGAATGCCTTTTGCTGACACGGGTGGTTAAGGGTCATGAGACCCCCCCCTCCCCGGGAGGAGGAAACACTCCCATTTCCAGTCAGTGCAGATGTGCTTCTCACTTGGTAGTCAGATTCCATTGGCCTCTTTAAATCCTCCTGCAGCCCTTTGGGTGGTGCAGAGGGCAGCTGAGAAAGCCCCTGGATTATCATCCACGCGATCCTGCCTGCATGTAAGTTCCCCCCAATGCACTTCATAATTGCACTTTATGGAGTTGCCTATTTCATTTTTTGGTCTCAAAGTTCCTTCTCAGTTTGGAGGTTATTAATCAATATCTCCACCTCCCTGCAGTGTATGTGCCACATTTTGCTTGTTTATTCATCTGTTGATGGACACTTAGGTCGCTGCCGCCGTGTGACTCCTGCAAATACGCTGCTGTGAGCGTGGGTGTAATAACTGGCCTTCTTGCCTGTTTTCAAACACATCAAACTGACCAAGGTCCTTCTTGCCTCACGCCTTCATTGCTAGTTCCCCTTCCAGGAAGGCCTCTCCTCACATATTCTCCTGGTTCAGTCTGACACTTTGCTCAAGCCTCTGCCGAATGTTACCTCCAAGGAGAAGCCTCCCCTGACAACCCCATGTAAAACTGTGCCTCCCCGGCCTCATGTCTGTGATTTCACTTTGCTTTATTGTTCTTCAGAGCACCTGTCAGTACCTGGCATTATATTATGTACTCTGTTTGTTTATTGCCTGTCTCCCCCTGTCCACAAATATTACCTCCAAGAAAGCAGACTTTGTCTCTTCCTATAATGTTCTATCTCTAATGCCTAGGATAATACCTGGCAATGAGTAGGTGTAAATATTTATGAATGAATGAATGGATGATGGAAGGAAGGAAGTGGTGAAATATGTATTTGAATCCAGACACTCTGCTTCCAAGGCCTTTGCAGGGGTGTTGGATGGATGGGGCATGGAAGTAGAGCTTCTAGGTGGAGGAAAACTTGTGGTGGGGATGAGTAGTATCAGTGATGAGGTTCTAGAAGTATCATCCAGCTGCTACAGGTAGAAGAAACAGAGCCTAAGCATAAGAAATCAAAAGTGAAACAAAATCCTTAGAGTGGGTGGAATAGTGGCCCACAGAAGATATGCCCATGAGCTAGCCTCCGGAACTTGTAAATGTAACCTTATTTATAAAAAGGATCTTTGAAAATGTAATTAAGTTTAGAATCTTGAGATGTGATCATCCTGAATTATGTGAGTGGATCCTAAATCCAGTGACAGATTCCTTATAAGATACAGAGGGAGATTTGAGACACAGAGGAGAAAGACACGTGAAAACAAGGCAGAGACTGGAGTTATGCAGCCACAGCCAAGGCGACTCTTGGAGAAGCAATGAGGAAGGATTTTCCCTAGAACCTCTGGAGGAAGCCCCTCCCTGCCAACGCCTTGATTTCAGACTTCCGTCCTCCAGATCTGTGAGAGAGTATGTTCCGGTGGTTTCAAGCTACCAGGTTTGTGGTAATTTGTATGACAGCCCTAGGAAACTCATAAATCCTACATTTAGCAAATCAGAAGCGATTAGGAGTGAAGGCTAGAGTTTGGCTTTCCTGAGCCACGTTGAAGACAGGCCTTAAGGCACCAGGGGTACTTGCAACCTCCTGACTCTGCATATGCGACCTGACTGGCTCTGGCACTGCACAGGGCAACGTGGGGCAGTGCCTTCCCTTCGGGCTTCTGGGTGAGGTGGGCTGTGTAGAGCCAGCAAGGGCTAACTGCACCGCAGCGTGAATAAGCAAGCTCTTTCAGCTGCGGTTTCCACCGTCTGTACAACTTTATATGGTTTAACCAAGTGACAGAGGATTGTAAAATGCAAAATATACATACCAAAAAAGAAAACATCGTGGGGAATGAAAATATCCCCCCAAAGTCAATTCTCCAAATGATAAAAAAAAAAAAATTCCCATTTCGAAGTCTTTATCAAGTATATCCAACATTTTGCTCGGTGAAGAAGTGGCCTTTTTTTCTTTCTCTCTCTTTCCGGGATTTTGAAGAGCTCAGAGAAGAAGTTTATTGAGATGCATTTAGATAAAGTTCTTTCCCAAGACAGGAAGATGAATTTAATAACCTACTACAGTCCCTTATAGCCTTGCACTTCTAAAATTTGCTCAGTGCCCATTTATCCTAAGCCAATATTTCATATAAAAATTTTAAGCCTTTGGAGTTATAATCACCTCAAACAAAGCTATAAATCTTCTGCATAGTCTTGCTTAGTATTTCATATAATAACTTTTAATTCCAGAACTTTATATTTATTATTAGGATTAAATTTTAATTTTGTTTTATGCTCACACTAGCTTAATAATAGCGTTGGGATTATAAAGCAATAGGAAAAACTTGTTACTATTTTAATAAATACTAAGCTTTTAACTTGTGAAATTCTCTCTAGCCAGCACATGGGCTTGTGTTATGGCGGTTTGCTATAGACGGAATGTTTGTGTCCTCCCAAAATTCATATGTTGAAACTTAATCCCCAACGTGATGGTATTTGAAGGTGGGGTCTGTGGCGTGAAGCCTAATGATGTGGGTGAAGCCCATATAATTAGGTCATGAGGGTGGAGCCTTCATGAATGGGATTATTGCCCTAATAAAAGAGGCCCCAGAGTACTCCCTCTCCCCTTGTAGGGTGCAGCAAGAAGCTGGCTATCTGTGAACCAGGAATCAGGCTCTCACCAGACAGCGAATCTGTTGGCTGCTTTATCTTGGAGCCTCAACCTCTAGAACTGTAAGAAATAAGTTTCTGTTGTTTATAAGCCACCCAGGCTCTGGTAATTTGTTGTAGCAGCCCAAATGGACCAAGACACGGTTCTGCTTGGTCAGAAACAGACACAGAGCAAAAGCCTTGCCCATCGCTACAACAGTTCCCACATTGTCTGTAGTTGTGGGTTCTCCAGGAAAATTGTCTGTTTTTTCCAGGTTTCTCTAAGAAATCTTCATGTGGAATAGTGGAAAAAAACAAACAACATACATACATACATATGACAAGAATTGTGTACAAACACCAGCTAACCAGATACTTTGGCCAAGTCAACCTCTTTTACAGTATGGATGTGTAAATTAAATAAGATGATGTAAAATGCTTAAAACAACTCCTAGCACATAGTAGTATTTAATATATGTTACTTTCCTCTAATACATCCTTTTTCCGTGATAGTTTCATTTCCCTGTCAGCTTCAGGGAAAATAACCTTTATCCTTACTTGTTTTGTATCGGGGTGTTTTTAGGAAATCCAGTTTTTTAAGTCTTCATAGTCAAAACTTTCATCTAAAATCAGCTAGTTGCTAGCTTCCTGATTATTAGAGATTTCCAGACTCAGCCATTCCCATGTTAGAAATTTGGCCATCCATCAATAACAGAATTTCTTCTATTTTCTCCTCTCAGTATTTCAGCAGAACAGGTAGCAGCAAAAGCAGGTTTCCACCAAACTCAATATATTTATGCCTATTCATGCTGTTCCTGATCCAAAGGGCTATCCATCTCTCAGGATACAGCAGACGGAGCAATCATTGCTGACTGATTTGAATAGAAAGCCTTCTGAGTTGGTCACGAACTTGGCTGCACATTGAAAGATGAGTGTGATTTTGCTACATGGAGTTAATAAAGAAGAACAGACAGGGTTTATGCTAAAATGTTTGGAAAATATAAATAGCAAGGCTCTGGTAGGACAATGCCACATTGACTATTGCTATTATGTTCTTTTTTGCAAGGGGCTCTGAATCAATCTTTGCTAATGATGGCACATTGACAACAAAATATGTTAACAGGTTAAACCAAAAAAGAGCCAGCAGTGGGGTGGGAAATGGGAACTAGGAAAGCACTGAGGGTCATGGAGAAAATACACTGCAGCAGAAACACCTCTTCAACCTTTGCTAAATGCTTCTACCATAAAAGTGGTAGTTCAGTTTAGAAAATGATTTCAGTTCTAGAGTCTAGTTTAAAGCTCATAAAAGCCTCTCTTTGGAGATTAATATCACTATGATGTAATCAGCTTTAAAGTGCTTTTATAAAATATCTAGAATCAGGGTGACTATATTCAGGTTGCATGAAAGTGGAAATGCTCTTCAAAGAGTATAATCATTAATACAAATGCATTTCACTGTGAACATTTCAGATACACGAATACCCTAATTTATCAAAAATATACACTGAGCGTAAGTAATTCTTTCCAGAAAGTTGTACAGCATTTTTTAAATTGTAAGTATCCCGACTGTGATCATTTCTATTTGCTAGTATAACCATACATCCATCAGATGAGCTAGAACTCTCAGCTGATAATGGCAAAGTTGGTCATCTACCTTAGGCAGGTGGTATGTGCAGGGGAAGAACACAGGAGACCTGACTCCCAGGCTCAGGTCCTCCACTGAGAAGTCACTTTGGGGAAGGCCCTACATGCTTTGGGACCTGTTTTCTCATATGTTGAATTGGAGAGTTGGGTCAAATCAGATTTAAGGTCCCTTCCAGTTCTAAAAGTATATCAGAGGAATTGATCAAATGTTCAGGAGTCCCAAATGGAAAGAGAAGATGAGGAAATGCTTACTAGAGAAGGTGGAATTGGAAATGGACACTGAAGGATTCAGAATGGAAATCAAGCATGCTAAGTTTGCGTTCCTGGGGAGCAATCCAATCCATTCTGTCTATAGGTATGGAAGTTAGGGAATGCGGAGCCTTAGAGGGAATAGCAAGGGCCCTAGTTTGTCAAGTGCGGTAAGAATATGTAGAGAGCAGGTCTGGACATGCAGATCAGGACCACACAGTTTATTTATTCAGCAGCTATTTATTAAGCAGTTACTATGTGCCAGACACTGTCCTAAGCATAAGATATAATAATGAGCAAGAGAGGCAGGGTTTCCTTAGGGGAACTTATGGTCGGGGGAAGAGAGATATTTAACAGCCATGATAGGAAAGCTTATGGCAAGAACGTCTTCAAGTCTGTGGAGCTGGGCAGTCTGTGAAGATGTTATATTTAAGCGATACCTAAAGGGTGAATTGATATTAGCCAGCACTGTTTGGAAGACTGTCCCAAGCAGTGAAATGTCTGCCTTTCTTAAACTTTTATGTCTAAATCCTGTTAACCAAATTACAGGGCTAATTACAGGGTACATGTGTCCAGTAGCCAATAAAAATGAGTCACCAGGGACTTCACTGGTGGTCCAGTGGTTAAGAATCCGCCTTCCGATGCAGGGGACACAGGTTCGATCCCTGGTCGGAGAACTAAGATCCCACATGCCGCAGGGCAGCTAAGCCCGTGCGCCACGACTCCTGAGCCCGTGCGCCTCAACTAGAGAGCCCGCATGCCACAAACTACAGAGCCTAGGCACCACAACTAGAGAGAAGCCCACATGCCGCCACGAAAGATCCCAGATGCTGCAAGGAAGATCCTGCAACTAGGGCCCGACGCAGCCAAAAGATAAAAAAATGAGTCATTGGCACCCCAAGCAATTGCAATTGGCAGGCAAAAGAGGTATATTTACCGACAGAGAGGGGTCCCAGCGTTTCTGAGAAGAGAGGCAGATGCTTCCAGGAAGAAAGTGGTGTCTACTGGCTGCCCAGGTTGGAGGACCTTTTGTGATTGAAAAGGGGACACATTGCAAGGCACTCTGCTGCTACAGTGATTTAGAAGAATGAGAGAGAAAGAGAGAGTGAGATCTCACCCTCGTTGCAAAGCCTGGCTTGTTGCATCCTGCTGCTGTTTCTCCTGCTGCTCCTGCAGCCGCCATGTCTGCCATCAGCTACCTCATGCACAGATTCAGGTGCTTACAGAGACTGGAGTTAACAAATGTTTACAAAGCTCATGCTGTTTGCCAGGGATTTCTCCATATACACGCTTCTCAGCATTGTTCCCAGTGCTGGAAACTTAAAAGATAGGGATTCTGCCAGCAGCCTTCATTTGGGCTGCAACTCTTCCCAGAGTCTCAGGTCTGCTGGCCTACTACATCAAATTTTGGATTCACCAAGCCTCCACAGTCATAGTCTTGGAGCTCCGGCCAGGTGTCAGGCCTGAGCCTCCGAGGTGGGACAGCCGAGTTCAGGACATTGGTCCAGCAGAGACCTCCTGGCCCCACGTAATATCAAACGTCGAAAGCTCTCCCAGAGATCTCCATCTCAACGCTAAGACCCAGCTCCACTCAGCAACCAGCAAGCTTCAGTGCTGGACACCCTATGCCAAACAATTAACAAGACAGGAACACAAGCCCACCTATTAGCAGAGAGGCTGCCTAAGATCATAATAAGTTCACAGACACCCCAAAACACACCACCGGACGCAGTCCTGCCCACCAGAAGGACAAGATCCAGCCTCATCCACCAGAGAAGAGGCACCAATCCCATCTATCAGAAAACCTACACAACCCACTGAACCAACCTTAGCCACTGGGGAGAGACACCAAAAACAACGGGAACTACAAACCTGCAGCCTGCAGAAAGGAGATCACAAACACAGTAAGTTAAGCAAAGTGAGAAGACACAGAAATACACAGCAGATAAAGGAGCAAGGTTAAAACCCACCAGACCAAACAAATGAAGAGGAAATAGTCAGTCTACCTGAAAAAGAATTCAGAGTAATGATAGTAAAGATGATCCAAAATCTTGGAAATAGAATGGAGAAAATACAAGAAACATTTAACAAGGACCTAGAAGAACTAAAGAGCAAACAAACAATGATGAACACAATAAATGAAAATTTTAAATCTCTAGAAGGGATCAATAGCAGAATAACTGAGGCAGAAGAACGGATAAGTGACCTGGAAGATTAAATAGTGGAAATAACTACTGCAGAACAGAATAAAGGAAAAAAATATGAAAAGAATTGAGGACAGTCTCAGAGAACTCTGGGACAACATTAAACACACCAACATTCAAATTATAGGGGTCCCAGAAGAAGAAGAGAAAAAGAAGGGGACTGAGAAAATATTTGAAGAAATTATAGTTGAAAACTTCCCTAATATGGGAAAGGAAATAGTCAATCAAGTCCAGGAAGCACAGAGAGTGTCATACAGGATAAATTCAAGGAGAAACATGCCAACACACATATTAATCAATCAAAAATTAAATAAAAAGAAAAAATATTAAAATCAGCAAGGGAAAAGCAATAATATACAAGGGAATCCCCATAAGGTTAACACCTGATCTTTCAGCAGAAACTCTGCAAGCCAGAAGGGAGTGGCAGGACATATTTAAAGTGATGAAAGAAAACCCTACAGCCAAGATTACTCTACCCAGCAAGGATCTCATTCAGATTTGATGGAGAAATTAAAACCTTTACAGAAAAGCAAAAGCTAAGAGAATTCAGCACCACCAAACAAGCTTTACAACAAATCCTAAAGGAATTTCTCTAGGCAGGAAACACCAGAGGAGGAAAAGACCTACAATAACAAACTGCAAACAATTAAGAAAATGGTAATACAAACATTCATATCAATAACTACCTTAAATGTAAATGGATTAAGTGCTCCAACCAAAAGACATAGACTGGCTGAATGGATACAAAAACAAGACCCATATATATGCTGTCTACAAGAGACCCACTTCAGACCTAGGGACACATACAGACTGGAAGTGAGAGGATGGAAAAAGATATTCCATGCAAATGGAAATCAAAAGAAAGCTGGAGTAGCAATTCTCATATCAGACAAAATGGACTTTAAAATAAAGACTATTGGAAGAGACAAAGAAGGACACTACATAATGATCAAGGGATCAATCCAAGAAGAAGATATAACAATTGTAAATATTTATGCACCCAACATAGGAGCACCTCAATACTTAAGGCAAATGCTAACAGCCACAAAAGGGGAAATTGACAGTAACACAATCATAATAGGGGACTTTAACACCCCACTTTCACCAATGGACAGATCATCCAAAATGAAAATAAATAAGGAAAAAGAAGCTTTAAATGACACATTAAACAAGATGGACTTAATTGATATTTATAGGACATTCCATCCAAAAACAACAGAATACACTTTCTTCTCAAGTGCTCATGGAACATTCTCCAGGATAGATCATATTTTGGGTCACAAATCAAGGCTTGGTAAATTTAAGAAAATTGAAATTGTATCAAGTATCTCTTCCAACCACAACACTATGAGACTAGATATCAGTTACAGGAAAAAGTCTGTAAAAAATACAAATCCATGGAGGCTAAACAATACACTACTAAATAACCAAGATCACTGAAGAAATCAAAGAGGAAATCAAAAAATACCTAGAAACAAATGGCAATGAAAACACGATGACCCAAACCCCACGGGATGCAGCAAAAGCAGTTCTAAGAGGGAAGTTTATAGCAATACAATCCTACCTCAAGAAACAAGAAACATCTCAAATAAACAACCTAAGCTTACACCTAAAGCACTTAGAGAAAGAAGAACAAAAATACCCCAAGTTTAGCAGAAGGAAAGAAATCATAAAGATCAGATCAGAAATAAATGAAAAAGAAATGAAGGAAACAATAGCTAAGATCAATAAAATTAAAAACTGGTTCTTTCAGAAGATAAACAAATTGATGAACCATTAGCCAGGCTCATCAAGAAAAAAAGGGAGAAGACTCAAATCAATAGAATTAGAAATGAAAAAGGAGAAGTAACAACTGACAGTGCAGAAATATAAAGGATCATGAGAGATTACTACAAGCAACTCTATGCCAATAACATGGACAACCTGGAAGAAATGGACAAATTCTTAGAAAAGCACAACCTCCCGAGACTGAACCAGGAAGAAATAGAAAATATGAACAGACCAATCACAAGCACTGAAATTGAAACTGTGATTAAAATCTTCCAACAAACAAAAGCCCAGGACCAGATGGCTTCACAGGCGAATTCTATCAAACATTTAGAAAAGAGCTAACACCTATCCTTCTCAAACTCTTCCAAAATATAGCAGAGGGAGGAACCCTCCCACACTCATTCTACGAGGCCACCATCACCCTGATACCAAAACTAGACAAAGATATCACAAAAAGAGAAAACTACAGACCAATATCACTGATGAAAATAGATGCGAAAATCCTGAACAAAATACTAGCAAACAGAATCCAACAACACATTAAAAGGATCAAACACCATGATCAAGTGGGGTTTATCCCAGGAATGCAAGGATTCTTCAATATAAGCAAATCAATCCATGTGATAAACCATATTAACAAATTGAAGGAGAAAAACCATATGGTCATCTCAAAAGATGCAGAAAAAGCTTTTGACAAAATTCAACATCCATTTATGATAAAAAACCCTCCAGAAAGTAAGCATAGAGGGAACTTACCTCAACATAATAAAGGCCATATATGACAAACCCACAGCCAACATTGTTTTCAATGGTGAAAAACTGAAACCATTTCCACTAAGATCAGGAACAAGACAAGGTTGCTCACTCTCACCACTATTATTCAATATAGTTTTGGAAGTTTTAGCCACAGCAATCAGAGAAGAAAAGGAAATAAAAGGAATCCAAATCAGAAAAGAAGTAAAACTGTCACTGTTTGCAGATGACATGATACAATACATAGAGAATCCCAAAGATGCTACCAGAAAACTACTAGAGCTAATCAATGAATTTGGTAAAGTAGCAGGATATAAAATTAATGCACAGAAATCTCTTGCATTCCTATACACTAATGATGAAAAAACTGAAAAAGAAATTAAGGAAACACTCCCATTTACCATTGCAACAAATAGAATAAAATACCTAGGAATAAACCTGCCTAAGGAGACAAAAGACTTGTCTTCAGAAAACTATAAGACACTGATGAACGAAATTAAAGATGATACAAACAGATGGAGAGATATACCATGTTCTTGGATTGGAAGAATCAACATTGTGAAAATGACTATACTACCCAAAGCAATCTACAGATTCAGTGCAATCCCTATCAAACTACCAACGGCACATTTCACAGAACTAGAACAAAAAATTTCACTATTTGTATGGAAACACAAAAGACCCCGAATCGCCAAATCAGTCTTGAGGGAGAAAAACAGAGCTGGAGGATTCAGGCTCCCTGACTTCAGACTATACTACAAAGCTACAGTAATCAAGACAGTGTGGTACTGGCACAAAAACAGAAATATAGATCAATGGAACAGGATAGAAGGCCCAGAGATAAACCCACACACATATGGTCACCTTATATTTGATAAAGGAGGCAAGAATATACAATGGAGAAAAGACAGCCTCTTCAAAAAGTGCTGCTGAGAAAACTGGGCAGCTAAATGTAAAAGAATGAAATTAGAACACTCCCAAACAGCATACACAAAAATAAACTCAAAATGGATTAAAGACCTAAATGTAAGGCCAAACGCTATAAAACTCTTAGAGGAAACCATAGGCAGAACACTCTATGTCATACATCACAGCAAGATCCTTTTTGACCCACCTCCTAGAGAAATGGAAATAAAAACAAAAATAAACACATGCTACCCAATGAAACTTAAAAGCTTTTGCACAGCAAAGGAAACCATAAATAAGACAAAAAGACAACCCTCAGAATGGGAGAAAATATTTGCAAACAAAGCAACTGACAAAGGATTAATCTCCAAAATATACAGGCAGCTTATGCAGCTCAATATCAAAACAA